>NW_017307424.1:433594-446565 GCF_000935625.1 Nanorana parkeri | reverse complement strand
ATATATATATATTTATATAGATATCTATTATATAGATATATAGATATACAGTATATTATGCTACATGTTTATTTGTGCTGTTTTTTTTCTACAGTGTAGTTAACCATCATTTTTAATTTTATGCTTATCAGATTTCAGTTTTAGATTAATTGCTTGACATGCATTAATAGACACAGATTGATTCATTATTTTAATGCTTAATTTCATATTTCATTTATTGGCCAGAAGCCCAAGCAGCATATATTTGTCAATACTTTGTACTTATTTTGATGTTTCTGCACAGCAAATGGATACCAGCCTCCATTCAAATAACATATCAGCGTGCTGCATATAAGTATGATTTGTGAAGTAAAAGATATATTTTTTATGTCACTAGGTTTGAATCTATGAGTTTTTGATTCTTGTAATAAATTGTGGAACTGTGCCAGCAACTGCCTTGGTACATTGTACAGTTTAGAAATGTGGGTCATACAGAGCTGTACTATAAGCCGTGCTGATTGCATACTGATGGCACTCCTCTTGTCTTCTGTAGGCAGGATGACACAAACAAGATAAATGGAAACAGAAGTACGCACAACAATACAAATGCTACCTGGCTAAATTTACAGAAGAAAACTTCAGTGGGTCAGATTTTTTTAGGGCTTATAAAAGCCAAAGGATTTGTCCTTTCTTCCTCCAGTGGGTACATTTGATATGAGAGTTGTTAAAGCATATCTACCAAAAAGCAAAAATTTAATATATTGCAGGTTACCAATTCTTAGATGTGGTGGCTGCAATCATTTTCTGTTTTTATGCTGTTTTTCGTTTAGTTTCATCTGGTGATCCAGCTATTAAACCTGTTATTTTACAACCTCCTTTTCACAGATTAAACTGTCCAGCAAAAGTGGGAGATAGAGGGCTGAAACAAACCATTTAACACTGACAGGGGTGCTTACAAGGGTTAGTTTTTATTATTTTATGTAAAACCTTTATACCAAAATCTGCTAGTGCAAAATAAAGTTAAAAAGCTTAAAAAAGGAAAACTAATGCAGTCACCATAATTAGGGATTGGTACGTTGCCAAATATTTTTTAGGGGGTTAGATACGCTTATCTCCTTTTCCAATGCTGAATTCACTCACTGGTTAGAAGAGACAAGCAGAGCATGGTCATAGTTAATTCTTGTGTTGTGCTCCCCGTGACCCACCAAAGGCGGTGGGGTGGACCCCCAAAAGTAGGGAGGGCTGACATTTACCTCTCAGGGTGGATCCTTACCCAGGTTAGCCAAACTGGAAGAGAGGGTATAGGGTTCAGACATTTATAGACAGTAGACTCCAGACTCACCAATCCCTTCCAGCTGCCACAGTGCAAGAATACTTTAGTTGTGCAGATGACACAGTGTAGAAGAGCAACAGCTAAATAGGGGATATGCATGAGCTCTTCTCTGGGAGAGACACCAGACTTGTTCATGAGGTGCATGCCATCCTGGCACCTCCAGCAGTTATAGGGCTCCCCTGGTTCTCCTTCACAGATAGTTCCAGACCCCACCTGGGTCCACATGTGGCCATCTCCAGACTTGATGCCTAGTCTGCTTCTCCAACCTAATACATCCCAACCCCAGGCTAGGCCCAGGGGCAGACTGACTTGAGCACATGGCAATTCCTGAGTACTTATGAACTTCCTTAGCATGCACCACTGGCCATGAAACTCCCAGTGATAGGCTGGTGAGGAATATACACTGTTACTGTTCTCCCATTGGCTGCCCCACTCTGTGGAAGGGTAACAGCCCACCACAGTTAGGTGCAATCAATAGCAGAACACCTAGAAATTACCAAAAGATACCAGACTACAAACCAACCAGACTGATTACAGTTCCAGCAACACTATATTAGTCCACTTAGGGTAGAAGGGGCTAGATTTGTATTGTATGTTGCTGGTAAATATGGCAATAAAGATGATAATAAAGTGATAAATGATGTGACAATCTGCACCAATATATAAAATATGAAGCTACCAGGCACTGAACATACACAATATAAATTAGTAAAACATATTAAATCATGGAGATGCCAAGCTTATTCCGAGGCTCTTGACCCCGAGGTCATGCTAGACGTAATGCACGTCCGTCGGAGTGTGTGTGTGTGTGTGTGTGTGTGTGTGTGTGTGTTTGTCTTTTGGGCATAAAGAAGTGATTAGGAAGAAGGTCGTAGGTGGGATTCCCCCCTGGCTAATATGGAAAAATGCTGTAAGACCTACTAAGTAGGTCTAGGTATAAGGTGAGCACCCCTCATGTGCAATGGAGGGACATGTTTTATTTATATAAGGTGGAAGATTGGAATTGTATTTATTTTTTACTTTTGGGTCACCTTGGACTTATATTTTCATGATGCGATTGAAGTTCACTGTTGAAATTTAAGAAATCAATCACACATGGACATACAGTATTATCAAGACACATTCAAGTGTATTGAAAAGCACTAGTGGATTGGTTTATGCACTTTATCAAGTTTTATTATATTATGCACATTTGTTAAGCTTGGCATCTCTATGATTTAATAAAGGAGGATCATTCATTGCTAGAAATAAACACTATTCAAAGGATTTAAAACCTGCTGTGAACCTTTCTATTTCAGATGTTGAGTATAGCCAGTTTCAGCAGCATTTGTTATGATGACATAAAATAAAAAAAACAAGAGAAACAGAAAAAATAAAAAGAGCAGTGTGTAAAACATAAAAGAAAAACTAGGGTTAACAGAATATCCAAGATTACATAGCATAGAGGGCAGCTAAGCGTAATTGGTAATCACACAAGGATTATAGGCCATAAGGAATTTGTTGGGAAAACTAGCCAAAGCTGACAAGTGGTCGAATGTGAAACAAAGGGCATCTACTATAAGAAAATATAATAAGCTGCACAGAGAGTTTCAAAACTTGATATATAGACGTGCATGTAGATGTGTGTGCTTCAGTTGCCTTGAGCAATCCTGCATTCAGCCTGACCTGCATCTTTCACATAGGTCTATTTTTAATAATATTCCATGATTTTTACCAGGTCAGTAAAAGCAGTCCTCAGGAGTATGTCTTACAGGTGACCTTAGCATGCTTTGAAATGCTGCTGTAATGTGCTATTACATTGCAAAGTAAATTGCGTACAGCAGTACACATCACATGAGGAAGGGGCTTGGGAATACCAGTACTCTATTCAAGTAAACATTAGCCAGTTTACTAATGTCAGGTGAAATAAGGTTTTCCTAAATCATTGTTATATTTTTTTTTTACCAATCCTAATATCGTTGTTATCCTGAACTTCTATATAAAGCAAGGAAATCTAAAAAAACACCACTACTTTACACCCCATGAATGCTGGTCTGCACTCTCTGCAATTAAAATATCCTATGAGTCCTTCTCTGGAATCCTTTAATGGAAGCAGAACTCTGGCCAAATCAAATCTTAACCCTTGCAGTGGAGCTACCCCTGCACTGAAAGGGTTAAGTGCTTGTTTTATCTAAGCAGCTAAAATAACAGAGCTATACTAACTCCAACAACGATCATCCTGGCTAGCTCCTAGACCAGTCCCTTCAGCATGGCTCCTGATCTGCATGGATGGAATGTCCCTCGACATCCTAACTTTCTGTACACTATATAGAATGTGTGACTCACTGGAACTTATACTTATGAAATGGAGGGGGAGCGGGGCTGAAGAAGATGGTCTAGGAGCAAGCTGGGTTCATGGTTCTGGCGAGTATAACTCCCTAGAAAAAACAAGCTCTTAACTATTGCAGTGCAGGGGTAGCCCCACTGCAAGGGTTAAAATGTAAATAGTCCAGAGTTCTGCTTTAAAATGAGTGAATGTATATCCAAAAACCCCTGTCAGATTTGTATTGTTACTAAACAGGGAGGTAAGGATATTTTTCATGCAGGCATGCTATGTAATGTGGAAGTATAGCATTTATATCACAGTACTTTGCTTGCCAATACCTTCACCTGCTCTTCCCAGCAGAAGAACACCATTATCTTTATCCAGGCACTATCAAGGGTCAACATTTACTTCCTGGACAGAGATGCTGATTCAGAAATGCAACAATGGAGTCTCTCTAACCTGTTTGAAATGAGCAAAAAGGTGCACATATCAGGGCAATATTAAAAAGCTAGCTAGCAAAAAATCCAACTAATCTGTTTCAACTACCCAGGTTAAAACAAAGGCACTGCTGATAAGTGTTGTACTTAACTCTAAACTATGAGTTCTCAGCTTTAGGGGACATATATAGCAATGGTCAATTTTTTGATGTGGCATTGTACCTTCCACATAAATTTGCAACCATAACCTTTGTTTTTAACCGGTATAGTTATAGTTAGGTTTTTTTTTTATTTGCTGGCTGTTTTCTGTGGACCCCCTTACCTTTTTGTAGTTTTTGGCTGTTTTCACAAATATGTGACACAGATCAGACTCCTGCTGTAGCTTTTATCCTTGTGACTTGCTACAAATTTACAATGTTGTACTCTGATCACTTGACGAGAGGAAATGCTCCTGCAGTGAATGGTTGACATTGTCTCAACCTCAGCAAAGTTACCCTAAAAGGGACTGCTTTTAAGGCAGCATTTACACTTGCATGGTTTATGGCACATGCATTTTCCACTAAAATCAATGGAAACGCATGAAAATTCATGTCAACAATGCACTTTGAATTGCCCATCAGCATGCATAAAAACACGCGTGCATTAACTTGGCAGCGGCTGTGTGCGACTCCCTGGATGAGTACTCTACACAGTAAACAGGCACACCAACCAACAATTTTTGGTTGAAAGCACACATGCAGTTTATTCACACACTATACTAGCTCAAAACCACAGCGAAACAAAAGAAACATGAAAATAAAACCTTGCTACTTGGCAACTTACTACACACAGTTTTCCATGACTAACAGCCAGGAGCAACCTAGTGCTGCCCCAAGCTCCTGACATAGGCTGGAGCTCATCAACTTGCCAAACAGGCTGAGCTCTGCCACAGAGGCCAGTTTTCACCACACAAGTGTTCCGCTCCACAGTATGCCCAGGCCCACAGACTGGTTCTAGAGTGTAGCTACTGCCTTAGGCTGGGCACACACCTTACAACCATCGCAAGACTTTTGTCTTGCGATGGTTGTAAGGTACTTAAAAAAACGTACTATCTGCCTATGTTGCATAGGCAGATCGTACTTGCGATGATCGCAAGCCACGCCCCCTGAGGGGCGGGCTTCCGATGACCGCAATGCCGAACTGGCAGTGTGCGCTTGCGCACACCGGCCGGTGCGGCTGTTATCGTACGGACATGCCACAAACCCGCCGAACATCGTACGATGCTCGGCGGGGTTTCAAACATGTCCGTAAGTTTAAAGTCGTGCGACCTTACAGTAGTAGAGGTCGCACGGCTTCCACACACCTTACGATCATCGTACGATCGCGGGATTTCCCGCGATTATCGTAAGATAATCGTAAGGTGTGTGGGGACCCTTAGCAGGATGGGAGATCTTAGAGGCCCTAACAAGCAAGCTTGCTTCAGCTGGACTTGTTACCCTCCAGCCTTCTCAACACTTCCCACTAGAGGACAACCTTCAGTATAACAAATTAATCTGGAGCACACATATCTGTCATCCTGACTGGATCCAGATATTTGTATTAGCCTTCTGTCACAACATGTATATGGTCAGCCATAATGCTTCTTGCTTTGCAGTGCAACAATAAATCTGACATGCCTTTTTTTGCAATCCAAATCTATTAGTCGGCATTTAAAAATATAAAACTCTCTTACTTACTGGCTTTACCACCCACCTTCTTTGAAGCATCTTCAGCACTCCCTTTTTTAAAAATCTAAATATTTACCGTAGCCTTTTTCCAGCTGTTTTTGATCTGGTCACATGGTGTCACAGGTTATCTTGTAACTCTTCCTCCAGCAGTTTGGGGGTCCTAAATGCTCACCTGTCTATGGTGACCTGATGACACAAGTTTTTGATGTCCGGTGCTCACAGAAAGCAAGTTGAATGGACACTGGGTGAATTTGGGAGAGGGGGCACTTAAGAGGAGGTAGGCATTGCAGCAAGAGATGTAATTTATTTTATTTTATGCTGGGTGATAGCTTTTTTTATAACTGGAGTTGGGCCTTAACCCTTTCGCTGCCAAGCCCTCCGGAACATTTTGCAACTCAGCTGGCCACGCCATTTTTGCAATTTTTCCCATTAATTTGATTTTCAACTGCTGCGTTGCTAGCGTTGGTAAAAGACCCCCCAAACCATATATTTTCTGAAAGTGCAGACCCGGTAGAATAAAAAGACGGTGCTACTTAATTTGTAGGCCCTGCAATAATTGCGCCAATGCTTCTCAAATTAATATAAAAACGATAAAAATATTAAATTGATAAAGCACACTAAAATCAGTATCAGTGCACAAAAAAAAGTTATTTTCTGACTAAATCTAAAAGATAAAACTGTATTGCGTTAATAAATAACAAATATTTAGAAATTTTAAAATTGCGCCTTTTTGCAAAAAGTAAAAAAATGAAGGAACGCAAAACTGTAAATAAGCGATTTATGTTAAAAATCATGTTTGCTCTGTGTTGGTGTTTGTGTTGTGATAAAATGATACAGGCGTATATATAAAATTGCAACACAAGGTATCACAACACACGGTAATGCGTCACAAAGCTTTGCCATGCGTTGCCACAGTTAAAATACTGTTATATAGATCTATATATAGATCTATATATAGATATAGATCTATATATAGATATAGATCTATACATAGATATTTTACTGTTACAGACCCCTGACATTTCCCTTTAGAAATAGAACGCAGAGTCTGCAATTTCTTTTTTTGTCACTAAATGATGCACTGCGATGTGTTCTTGCCCGAAATTTTAGTTAATAACTGTCATCAGCGGCTTGTGAGCTGCTGATGACAGCTATTAATTGAAAGGGGACAGTCAGGGGTACAGTTCTGCTATAAGTTCATGGTCGCTAAAGCAACCATGAGCTTATAGGAGAACTGTAAATGCCACCTCCGTATGGCATACTGACCTGGTGGTTTGGGAACAGTTTTGTTCCTTCGTATGCCTTACGTCGGTGGTAGCGAAGGGTTTTTTTTTTAAATGTTGCGTTTATTGGTCAAACAATAATCAAACAGACATTCAAATACAAAATAGTTGTAAATACATGGCATTTTCAATATTATAACACGTAAAAGGACTGTTCGTACCAAAGGCTGGATAGAAATCAGATGTTGCTGTCTACTGCTAATTAACCATACGACATGTGATATATACAGTCTGCCCGATCTGATATCTAATATTCCATTGCCTGAATATCCCGTGAGGTCCCCACCCTGCCATTCAGGACCTCATCTTTGACCATAGGCATATGTCTAATATTACTCTCAGCATAGTTCTGCCGGAGGGCCAGTCTATGGGTATGTACATGTTACATCCCAAGCCTGGATTACGTATAAGGCAGGTCCCTTGGTCTGTAAATTCCTATTAAAACTAACTATAGCGAAGGGGTTTTTAAAGCTGAGCTCCAGAAATTTAACAAGGACAAGGGTTAAATGTTCATTTAACTAGAGGTATTGGAATATAGTGTAATATTTACCTTTTTTACTGAGCCAGCAAGTTTTAGTGTGCGCAAACAGCAGCCAGGAGCACCTTAGAGATGTTTCAGGGGTCACTCACAAAGATGGAGAGAGCCTGCTGAAGTGGGTAATAAAGTATGTATTGCACCGTATTTCTCTACACCTAGGCAAAAATAAATATTTAACCATTGCATTACAGGAGCGTCCACACTGCACGTTTGTTTTTTAACCCCACAGTTCCATTTTATAGCTTGACTGCAGCTAAAATGTTTTATATAATATAGGATAGAGGGGTGAAGGTTTAGAGCCTCTAATAAGTTTTAATTGCTACCCCTGATCCTATTTCCAATTACTTCTTGTAAGGATGTCACAATTTAGTAGCATAAGGAAGGATTAGAACTTTCAATTTTTTTTTGCCTATGCCTTCCTGTCCTAGTAATTTCTGCAACCCCAATTTCATGTATGGGTGTCACACAGGACACAGGAGGGAAAATTTTTCCAGTGAGGTTGCAAACAGAGATACAAACCAGACAGAGATTTCAACTCTTCCTGAGTCGATTCAAAACTGAATTTAAAAATGTTGTTGAGTTAAAGGCTGTAAAAATAACTCCCTAACCCCTTTGCCAAAATGATATTCACTTTTTTTTTTACAGGATATGGAGACTTCTAGTAGTTTTTTTCTTTTTTTTTTAAATATACACATATATTCACATATGTTTTATTATAAGCAGAAGAATATGTTCAAAATAATAAATTTCTTCTTTTTTTAATGCATACCGTTTTTTAATAACTTTAAGTGGATGCCCCAGGATATTTTATGAATGGTATATTGTAAAGCTGGTGTTTATTGGTATATTGTACTCATAAATTATTACTGAAACATAAAAAACAGACTTTTTCACTAAAGTTTCATTTTAGCAGCTTACAGGGGATTGTAATTTGCTGAGGAATAAAGAAAAATCCTCATAAATTCACTCCAGCTGCAAAAGTAGACACCTTTGGGTATTCAGTTGCTGGTATATTGAAAACTGATGTATCTCAGTTTATTTTTTTACAAAAATTAAAATAATTTATGTTAGAAATAACTATTTTAAATTATCTACATGACAATAGGGAAAAGTGTCCTGGTGTTTACAGCACTAGGTCTAATGATTACAGATTTACAGTTAATCATTTGGATTGCCTGTGGTTATTTTCTAAAGTTTGCAGTGGGCCAGCAATGTCAAAACAAAATCTCCTTAAAGCTGCTGGAAAAAAAGGGATTTAGCCTATTTTTTTGGTTTTGGATAGAGTAATGGAGGGTTGTAACCCCTGTCAGATTGTTACCATCTCTATCCTATTGGGGAGATTTCACTCTGTCTCATAGTCACAACAGGAAGGGAGAGGAAATCCCTTGGGGTCAGCAGACTCACCAGAACTATTGACCCCATTGGACGATTTCCCCTCTATTCCAGTTATAATGACAACACAAACTTTGGGATTTTCTTTTAGTTTCAGTGACAATGGTCACTAGTACAAGAAGATAAGCATTTGGTACAATGCCACACAAGCAGTTCATTTACAAACTAAGGTCTGTTGGCATTGAAGAAACTGTATGCATATGGGTAGCAAACTGGTTGCAGGATCACATCCAGAGGGTAGGGATCAACAGCTTATTCTCAGATTTGACCAAAGTAGTGAGTAGCATGCCCCAGGGTTAAGTATTGAGTCAAATTTTGTTTATCCAATTCGTAAATTATACAGCAGTGAGAATAAATAGCCCTTTGTCAGTGTTTGTCGATGATACCAAGCTATTTAGGGCGATATGTTCACAATAAGACATATAATCCATGCAGCAAGACCTCAATAAAGTTGAAGAGTGGGCGGTGTAGGTTATTCATTTGGGTTTTTGTGTGTGTGTGTGTGTGTGTGTGTGTGTGTGTGTGTGTGTGTATATTTAGGTTTGTGATCTTGTTTTCCACATTAAAATAATTTCTTGGGACAATGAAACTCACAGAAGAAACGCCTAAGGCCCATGTCCCAGCTGTTTAGCAAGTCCTATCTAAAAGGGAAGGGCAATTATTTAGACAGTAAATAACAAACTCTTTCACCCACAAACAATTCGCAAAAAGGAGAGGCATATGTGGAATGTGGCAAATAAGTTTTAATCTAGAAAAATTTAAAGTCACACAGTTGGGATCTAAGAACATGCATGCAGAATATACTTTGGGATGGGTTTGGAGATGGGGAGACACTTGAGGGTACATGAGGACCACAGACTCAGCAATAGCATGTAATTCCAATCTTCAGCCAACAAATCGAGTAGAATGCCAACTTGTATTAACAGAAGACCCCATCTTGAGTACGCAGTTCACTTTTGGTCACCTATCCTTAGGAGGAATGTCCATGTGCTAGAGAAAGTTCAGAGAAGGGCAATAAAATTAATAAGGGGCATGGAGGGCCTACGTTATCAAGATTGACTAAAACAATTATATTTGTTCTCCTTAGAGAAGAGACGCTTTAAAGTTGACATACAATTGATAATAAAAGACCCGCTAAGTGAATTGGTCTGCAAAGTATCAAATACAATTGATACTAGCCGTGAAACAATGTGATACAATGTGAAAAAAATAACAATAAACAAAACGCATGTGTGTATCATGAAACTCAGTGCAAATAATATATTGGTAGAAAAATGTCCATAATCATGGATCTTCAACAGTAAATTATGAATCAGAAGAAATAGAAGTGGATGAAAGGTATTCGCAGTCTCCTGTGACCATCACCAGAGAAAGCTTATGGAATGCAACTCATTTTTAGACCCACCAGGGTCTGTATGCGCTGTTCCGCTGATTAAAACAAGGTAGAGGAAGCACCTGATGCCGAACACCTCCCAGTGTTTTCCTCCTCTCAGGTACAAACTACTTTTGCCAGCCTCAGGAGTTGAAAGCAGTCAGTTCATCCAAGTGGACCATGCATCAAATAAAAAGTGGAAACTTGTAGTGCAGATGGTTTTAAAAGGATAATATATTTTATAAAAAAACTACTCATGTTCCATTGGTAAACAATGGGCTTCGTATACGAACAGCGCAAACCCCCTAACACTGAAATCTCAGTGGAGCTCTCCAATTAACAAGTATTCAAAAGTAAAGTTAAACATATATCACCTCATACATAACATTTAAAACTTTTAAAACCACATATACAGGTGAAACTCGAATAATTAGAATATCGTGCAAAAGTAATTGCAGTAATTGCTGCAAAAGGGGCCCAAACCAAGTACTGAGTACATATGCATGCTTGTACTTTTCAGAGGTCCGATATTGTTCTATGTACAATCCTTGTTTTATTGATTGCATGTAATATTCTAATTTTTTGAGACTGTGGATTTGGGGTTCTTGGGGTTTTCATGAGCTGTAAGCCATAATCATCACAATTATGACAAATCACGGCTTGAACTATCTTGCTTTGCATGTAATAAGTCTATCTCATATATTAGTTTCACCTTTTAAGTTGCATTAGTGAAATAAATGAACTTTGCACGATATTCTAATTATTCAAGTTTCATCTGTAGCTTCCCTATGATGACCCAAATGTAGGACAGAGTGATCAGGGGTAAAGCCAGGGTTAAAGTGCCTGCAGAATAAAGCAACACTCAACAGTCACTGATATAAACGGATACACAGTTGTGGAGTGATGGATACAGTTGTATCAACAAATGATGGAATTACTCACTCATTCAATTGTGGCCACAAGAAAGAGAGTCCCCATTTCCATGATGGATGTCCTGATGGTGTTTTTCAATAAAAGTATTTGTAATCCTGGTGGTTGTTTCTTTCAAAGGTTTAACCCAGACCGGCGTCACCATACACTTATGCAGAGGATAGCCCGGCAGTTCCCCCTGTGAGTGCGGCCACACAATGAGACAGGGGTAGACCGAACTCCACGGGCAAAGTATCCCATAAAGTGCTTGATCCAAAGCCCGGCTGCTATTGGAAAGATGTATATGAGTGAGAACTCCAATCCAGTGTTTAAGTAGATGATCCGTGTTGTTGTGATGCTGTTCCTCAGAGGGGCGCCCCACTCACTGGGGGGAAACGCGTTAGGGTCTAGCGTGGAGCTAGCTTCCCTGGAGACCCAGGACCTACTGCATATCAGTGACTGTTGACTTTTGCTTTATTCTGCGGGCACTTTAACCCTTGCTTTACTCCTGATCACTCTGTCCTACATTTGGGTCCTCATAGGGAAGCTATATGTGGTTTTAAAAGTTTTAAATGTTATATATGAGGTGATATATGTTTAATTAAAACCTTTTGATACACTTTACTTTTGAATACTTGTTAATTGGAGAGCTCCACTCATGGGATTTCAGTGTTAGGGGTTTGCGCTGTTCGTGTACGATTTTTTTGAAACCCAGGAGCTCTTTCCATAATAATCCATCCGTTATATATTATCTTTTTTTGTGTTACTCCTTTTTCCCCCGCCTTTCTAAACAATGGGCTTCTAATAAAACAACTTGGTAAGCAGCCGCACACCCTGTGTGCGATCGTTCAGCTCCTATGCTCCACCCTACGTACGTTACGTCAAGGGGCGTGACTTCATCAGGGGTGTGGAGACAGCAGCTAGACCGAGCATACATGTAGAACCCAGTTGCCATCGAATCCACCACAACCAGATGATTGCAATTTACAAACTAATCAATGGGGACAGAAGTATTGGGAATACACTACCTAAACTAAGAAATTTGAGGAAGGCACAGCAAGAAAATGGAAGGGATGAGGTATAATCTTAAACTGCACAAGGTGTTTCTCACTGGTAAAGCAGTAGAAGTATGGAATTTACTTCTGCAGACAGTTGAATCAGCAGAAAACATACATAGCTTACAAAAAAATTGGATGGGCTCCTTAGTTTAAAAAATATACAGGGTTATGGGAATTGCTAGCATCGTATACACACACACACACACACACACACTATATAGCTTGAACCTGGTGGACCTGTGTCTTTGTTCAACCTCACCTTCTATGTAAGCTGTAAGTTAGTGGTAATTTCTTTACAGTCACAACATGCAATGAGAAAAAGTGCCCTAATATTAATATTTTTCTAAAAATGAGGACACTTCTACTAGCAGTGCCCCCTATATCTCCAATCTCTTTCATGAAATATGTAAGCAGAACAAAGCCAGACAAATTTCAACCAGAATTAAATTTTTAGCTACGGGTAGAATGATGAATGCTTATACAGCAAGTGGTAAAATGTCTTTTTGTAGATTGGGCAAGAGTAAGAATCTCAGGTTGTTATTTGCTGTCTGTACTATTACTTTCTTTCTCAATGATACCATGCATGTCAGGCTGTAAAAGAGTGTCACCAGTACAAGGAATTAAAAAATAAAAAGCAAGAACATTTAAGAGGTGAGATG
>NW_017307424.1:425265-433582 GCF_000935625.1 Nanorana parkeri | reverse complement strand
CGTGTGTGTGTGTGTGTGTGTGTGTGTGTGTATGTATAAAATACAAATTATACAATATGCTGGTTATTATAATAATTAACTTAAGTATATAATACATTTCACTGAAATATTATAAAACCTTGAACACCATTTGTCAGTGAAAGAAATTGTTATAATTTAGCAATCAATCATGTTTTTGATAATATTTCAGTTTGACCCTTTGGTTGACTTCACTGTACCAACATTTTGAGAAGCATCTGTGCTAATTCTCCAGGCATCTGTTGCCAAGTACGAAAGCTATGAAACATCAAAATCCCAGCTGCAAAGTCATAACTTCGCTTAAGTAACTACACGACAAAGCACACATGTACTGAGCTGCAAACAGGTGTGTGAGTATAAATCTTTAGATCTCCGGTAAATGATATATCATGATAGAAACCAATTATGTGGAAACTGAGCTTTCAATGCTGTTACTGTTCCATTCCAACATCTGCAAATATACTGTAGGATTTTTGGAGCTTTCAGGTGCAACCATGTAATAAAACTGCTCAAGGGTATTCAAATATTGAGAAGCCTGAAAGAACAGAGTGAAACACTGTGCTTTTATGTCTGTTCTAATTTGCAATGTTATGTTCTAAGGTGATTGTTATGTGGCTAGATGAATGTAAGATAGGCTGATTTTTTTTAAAGCCATCTATGGTTAGTATATACAGCTATTCTACAAATATATATATCCAAGCATGTATTTGTGCGATTCCTACACTTGGCATATATGTCTTTTTGCATCTTGTGAATGTTCGTGTATCTAACATCCTACACACACACACACACACACACACACACATTAATATGCATAGCTTACTTGACTTCTTCTAGGTATCAGTTCAATCCTTAGTATAATTTGTTTTAGCAAATAGACACAAAACTCTGTGAGGTCTATTTATCAAAGATTTAATGGACAATTTGCCCAGGTGGATGAGCCAGAAAGAATAGGGTTTTTTTGTGGCACCTACCTGCCCTACTGTGGGGGGGGGGGCAAATAGGTGGTCAATCTATCACCAGTAAATGGGTTTTAGTGGTCCCCTGGACCCCTAATGAGTTCATCATGCATGTGGGTAAGAAGATTATAGATAAAAAGACAACATATTTTAAAAAGCTTTGCTAAAGCTCTTTTTTTACTTACTTAAGCATTTTTAAACATTTGCTGTGTGTTTATTTAAAGCTAATGTCTTAGTTTAATGCATGGTAACCTGGTTACTGATCTGAGGGACCCTTAAAACCAGTTCACTGGGGAAAGGGTGATTGGCTACTGGTTCCCTCATGGGAGGAGGTATGTGGTACATACACTCCCTTTACCAACACCCAGCCCTGGGCTTTAGCTTTAGAACCCCTGTCAAATTTGTATTGCTGTCTGTGTCCCCTCTGTGGAGATTAACTCTGTCTATTTGTCTTAGTGACCATTGTCATTGGGACTGAAAGTAAAGAAAAAATTATATTTTTTAGCTGTCACCTGAACAAAAAAATTCCATTGGGGCACATGTATCAGCGACAACTGTTTAAGAGAGGACTTCCCTAACCTTTCTCTGGTATTCTTTGCACATTGCATCACATTGATTCACAGTTAATATTTAGTGCATTTGATTCTTCATTATGGATATTTTGTAGCAATTACAAGGTGCATGTTATATACATGTGTTTCATTTTTGTTTTGCACTTTTTACACATTGTATCACATTACTCCAAGGTCAGTATCTACTATATCTGACACTTTGCGGTCTCATTCACACAGCGCGGCTTTTACCATTAATTTCATAAGGAAAAATATGTATTTACTTTTCAGTTAATGCTGTGCACTCCAGTGAAAGCACATCATTTTGGAATTAGGCCTCTTCTAGCAGTTACCAGTCCCGAACAGTCACTTTTCTAATTGTTTGATTACCAACATTAGCCTATGACAGTGAATACTTTAATACAGGGAACATTTGTCGGTATTCAATCACTCTTTTACAAAAGCTAGCCATAAGGATTTAGATTTATCTCATTCAGCCCTGTGGATGCTGATAAGCAAACATGTTTAGTTAAGGTCACGCAATAAGATGATATCTAAAGTAAATATATAAATAATAATAAATATAAAGAAATCTAAGCTATTTAAAAAAAAAAGTGTTTGATAAAAAAAAATGTATAGGCAGAGGTTACCTTAAAGGAGAACTATGGGGTTAGGGCTTTTCCCCATAGTTCTCCTAAGGGTAACGGGGGGAAGCAAACTAGCGTCCTCCCATCACCCTAAGCAAGCTGTAGCTCGCGGTATACTGAGACACCACAGTATACAGCGAGCGGTATACTGAGACGCCGCAGCTGAAACGGATCCCGACAATTATGTCTGGATCTGCCCAGCTGCGTGACAGCTGGCTCTGCCTATCTAGAGGCAGAGCAAGCTTTACCCACCCCCTCCCCCATTAGTTCCGCCAGTCAGCGCTGGAGGACCGGAGCGGGGAGGTGGGAATCCAGTGCCTCCCCTGTCACGGCTCTGTGCCATGACAAGATTGAGAAGTGAGCGAACGCCGGTATGTGTTCGCTCACTTACCGATCTACTGAGCCGACCTGTGACAGTTTTCATTGTCACAGGTCGGCTAGAACTATGAGGTTGAGTGAAAAACACTCCTCATAGTTATCCTTTAAGTGATATGTACAGTACTGTGCAAAAGTTTTAGGCAGGTGTGAAAAAATTTAAGACTGTAAGAATACTTTCAGAAATAAGTGTTTAGTTTATTTTTATCAATTAACACAATGAAAGTCAATGAACAGAAGATAAATCCAAATCAAATCAATATTTTGCGTGACTACACTTTGCCTTCAAAACAGCATCAATTCTTCTAGCTACACTTGCACACAGTTTTTGAAGGAAATGCCATTTTTCTGCATTCCTATGTTTTCCTGCATGGTTAAGTCACTTAGTCTTGTTTCCACATCAGAGGTATGGCTTTTTGGCCACAAGGCCACAGAGAAATGGCTGCAGGTGCTTTGGACGGATGATTCAAAAGTTGAAATATTTGGCTGTATATGTAGGGGATGTTATGTTTCCTTAATCACTGATGCAAGGCTTTAGGGCTCTTCCTTGATCTGAGGTATGTTATAAAAGATCTGGGAGGAGAGTAATGGAGGCTCCATTTAAATCTTTGGGCCTCATTTCCTGAACTTTTTGCATAATATCCTTTTTGGTGCAGGAGAAATTGACTCAGCATATAATATCTTGTATTCTGGTCAGAGCTTCTGGGGCCCAGGGTTTTGTGAACCCTATTAATCTCTAGATTTACTGTGTTGGAGGTGACCAAGAGTTGAAAGACGATCCCCTTGACTTTTAGGAGCAGGTCAACAGAGCCAAATGCCTTGGGCAATCCCCAGATTTGAACATCCCAGTGGTTCCTATTTCTAGGTCATAGTGGACCAGGAACAGAGTATGAGTTTGTGACTCTTGCGCATTCTAATATTGCCAGTGTTGGACAAGGTAGAGTAAGAGGCTTCCATCTTGGTCATTTTGAAATACCTTGTGTGCATTTCTGACTTTAGGAACTGAATTCTTGTCTTGTAGCCAGTTTCAAGTTGCTGGACATATCTATCAATCTCAAATCGTGATGGTAGTGCTTTAATCTATTATTTCCAGTCCAAGTCCTTGCTCAAACCTGCAGACAGGTAGAGTCTGTGTGAAGGAAAGGCTAATTGATCTGAGGTAAAGTCTGTGGCAGGCAGAGCTGGGCATGGGTGAATAGGAGTCCAATGCAGACGAGTTTGGTAAGTTGGAGCCCTGCATTGGTTCTGCCATCTTAAAGGATGCTGATTGTTGGTGGGCCTGATAACCTGGGCCAAAAAACACATGTATGTCTCTCTGATGAGTCAATTTATTAACCCAAGAAAGAAGACCGCAGCTTTTCTGTCCAACTGTTTTTGGCCAGACTGGGTAGCGGTAATTTCTAGTCTACAAGCACCTGAAATTGATATGCAAGTTTTCAGCTTGGTAAAATCACATTGTTTATATCAATGAATTTTGGCACATTAATTTTCAGCAAATATTTTTTGTAACATATGCAAAATATTCTTACCACAGCCAAAACATTTATTATGTCCAATTGAACCTTCCATTTTTGTTAGGCTGCATATACATTAATAAGTATGCTGCTAATTTAATTATTTCAACTGATAACACACAAAGCAGTGGCCCAGGTTTTCAGAAGTCGTATGTCCCACCTGCACACAACTCCAATCAACAGCACTTTTTCTCCCTGATCAAGGATTTTAATTGAAGCACTGTTCAGGGAGGGCACATCAGTCTCCTGGAAACCGCTATGCTCCATATGAGAGCAGCCAGCACAGGTCATTTTAACCCTTGCTGCAGTACTTAGCAACTGAAACAATAGCATATGTATTACTGTATATGCAGCCTGACGGTATTACAGTAAAAATATAAATGGTTCAACTGGTCTTTAACCTAAACATAGCTACTAAACCTAACCCTTAACCTCAGCACATGGTAGTGTTGTATTATTATTATTATACTGTATAATGGACTGCCTAATGAACGTTGTAGGAAAAAGGCATCTTTGTATTTGTTTATCATTTGATAGAGTATGTTATTATTTCATGTTATGTTATGATATTGATATTCAGCATTCAGCATCAGCGAGTACTGAAAAAAAATATGTGCACTCATACTCGATACTGAAAAAACAGCATCAGTGCATCCCTTGTACAAACAATAACAAAACTGTGCTGCTCACACCAGAGTGTTTGTACTACAGTTTGGCTCAACAAAGCTCTGCATGCTGTATATAGAGAATGCTACAATTGCAGTATTCTTGGAAGGACACTCTTCAACTGAATAGAAATGCACTGAAATATTAATTACCTAATGATTTAAAAGATATAAGAATTATACGTTAGTATTTTGTGTGTTTCACCCTAAATTTTACAAAAGACCTGATAAACCATTCAGGATGCAAATTATTGCAGCACTGTGCTGTTCCATATATTATTTTAATGTAAAATGCAATGTATAGGGTATTTCTAATGGTAATCAATTAGCATGATGAGAGGACAAAGAAGGGCATGTTTTAGTTTGGGATAGAATCCCATCGACCAACCATTAAGACATATGGTTTTGCGCTTGCTTATAATTGTATTGATATATCTTTTAAGCTACTTAATTTGTTTTTACTCTGAAATGTCTTTTGGTGGTGATCAGGTGAAATGAGTATGCAGTAGTTAATGGATTCTGTGCACTGCTAGTTTAATGAATTAAGACCAATATACATTGCAGCAAACCACAGTTCTTTAATTTTTAGTGTTATATGTAAGCCAAATACCAATTGTACTAATTCTGTTTCTATGCTGCCGTGTCACAGTGCATACTAATTTAATGCAATACATGCACTCTGAGATAAAAAGAGCTCAATGTCTTATAGAAGATTTTTTTATATTTTATATCGGAGCTATTATCTAGTTCTTTTTGTAGACTATATTGTGACTGTGGGCTGTGCCATTTTATTGTCACTACACTTCAGTGACTGGGAATACAGATGCTATATGGACTGTAAATAGTCTGTTTTAATGCCTACTAATCACATTAAAATATACTGTATAAACAGTAACTGTTTAACTGGAATCTATCACTTTACCCATTCAGAGCAAAGTAACAGGTCCTCTTGGAAACTCACCTTTCACCCCCCTATCTTCCCCACACTATCTCGCTGTTCGATTTGTCACAACATTGGGCCTAAAGCCTCTGGTACATGGATGCTAAAGCCTAAAGCCTGAGCACTTCATCCTGGGAGGGAGGGGAGACGGTCACATGTTCCCCATATCAGGTGGCATTAGGTTTTTTAACTAATACTGCTAATCATATTAAATGTATATCGGTCTGCCTCATTTAACCCTGCTGCCTCAAGAATTTGCCCACATGTGCCATTATGGTCATTATAGCCCTGCCTGTACTACTAGGGAGTTAACTACCCCCATAGACCCAGGGATCTCACTGTAAAAATGGGGATAATGGTGTATCTTACTGTAAGACCCAAAATAAATAAAAAGCTGTAAATTCTACCTCTGTATCTGTGTTCTACATATCAGAATATCAAAATATGGCTTTAATATTATAAGTGATGAAACCTAAAAACTAAACAATAAGAATGTTTGCAGAAGGAGATGGTGTGGCTTTGCATTTTATTATATATTTTGCCATGCTACTGGGTGGGAATTTACTCTTGGGATTGCACTTTTGACACTGCATATATTCCTTTGGGTATTGCCTATAGCAGCCTTATTTTTGCCTGTTGGTTTTGTGATTCCGCTCCTGCTCTGTCATTGAGGGAAGGGTTCTTATTCAAGGTGGGGCCTCCTTTCAATTAACAAACGTTGGCTGTTAGCTTAAAGGTGCCCATACACTGCTCGATTCTCGTATGAGAATCGCGGGAAATCCCGCGATCGTACAAGAATCGAACAGGGTGAACGCCGACGTGCGACCGTTTCTACTGTACGGTCGCATGTCTTTTGTCTAAGGAGCATGCTAGAAAACCAGCCGAGAAACGTACGATTTTCGGCTGGTTAGAACGGTGCTCGGGAGACAAATGCCAAATGGGCCGGTGTGCGCACGCGCACACTGCCCGTTTAGCATTGCGATCATCGGAAGCCCGCCCCTCAGGGGGGCGGGCTTGCGATGATCGAGAGTGCGATCTGCCTGTCCAAGGCGGGCAGATCGTACATTTTTTAAATCACTTTACAACCATCGCAAGACTAAGGTCTTGCAATGGTTGTACAGTGTATGGCCACCTTAAGAGTGATCTTCCCCCAAAATATTCATGCCACTGAAGGCTAAGTTAGGGAGGTCTGCCCCTTCTGTAAGGGGTGCTAGTAAAGGGGGTCCTTGTGACATTGCCTCTGACATCTACATGGTTAAGGTGCCCATACACCTTGCGACCATCTCAAGACTTTTGTCTTGCGATGGTCGTAAACTTATTGAAAGCTCTTACGATCTGCCCATCTTGGACAGGCAGATCGTACTTGCGATCATCGAAAGCCCTCCCCCTGAGGGGCGGGCTTCCGATGACCGCAATGCTGAACGAGCAGTGTGCGCACACCGGCACGTTCCGCAGTTGTCGAACGAGCAGGCTAGAAACCCGCCGAGAATTGTACGATTCTCGGCAGGTTTTCTAGCATGCTGGTTCGACAAAAGACATGCGACCATACAGTAAAGACGGTCGCACGCCTTCCATACACCTTGCGATTATCCTACGATCGTGGGATTTCCCGCGATTATCGTGCGATAATCGCAAGGTGTATGGGCACCTTTATTCACAAAAGGGTGAGAGTTTGGAGAAAGCAGGAGAAGTGAACAATCTAGGACATGGGTCAGCAACCTTAAACACTCAAAGAGCCATTTGGACCCATTTCCCACAGAAAAGAAAACACCGGGAGCCACAAAACCCTTTTGACATCTAAAATGAAGATAACACTGCATATATAGTTTTTTACCTTTATGTTATGTATAGGTATATGTGGGCTTAGTAACGCACTCCCCCCCTGCTCCTCATTCGGCTCACCTGCCAAGCCTCACAGTCAGCATCCCAGCCAGACGGTTTGCACTGCAGGGGGCGGGGCATGTGACACACACTTCTCTCCCGCTGCCTGTTACTAGGGATGCGGCCAGGAGAGGAGGTGAGTCAAAAGACCCGCCCCCTTACTGAGAAGCCCGTCAGCAGTGCGGGGCCCCAGGACCCTGCACTGCCGAATATTCCACCAGGGGGGGTGCCCACGACCAGACCTCACTGGGCCCCCCACAGCCTCAGGCCCCGAGGCCCCAGTGGTAGTTCCGCCCCCAGACAGGGAGCAGCAGCAGAGGGATGAAAGAGCCACATGTGGCTCCGGAGCCGCAGGTTGCTGACCCCTGATCTAGGACAACATAGCAGATTCTGAAAACTTTGTTCACTTCTCCTTCCTTCTCCAAACTCTTCACCCTTTTGTGAATAGCCCTTGTAGTGTAAATGTGCCTGTACACCTATGTTTTATGCTCAACATACATTTAAATGACAGCTATACAATATAGGATTTACTAAAACTAAGAATAGAGAGTGAGTGTAATTTGTAAATTGTTCACCGGTTACTGGTCCCTCCCTCATGTACAGGACGCCAGGGATGAGTCCTGAAAGGCCAGTATGTGTCCCCTCTACTTGGGTTATGGCCCCTTTAAGGAGCAACAGAGGATTAACTGCCAGACAAGACAAAGTGGCTAAAAAAGATAGGAAACGCCACAGAACCTGGGAGGCAATTGGAGTAGCACAGGCGTGCT
>NW_017307424.1:424784-425087 GCF_000935625.1 Nanorana parkeri | reverse complement strand
CTCAAATGGGGATCACCTTCTCTGGAAAAAAAGTAGTCCAAGCAGCAAAGTTCTTTTTCAATCTGACTAGCAGTCAGTTTTTATTAAAAAGGTTGCAATAAAACAAAATAAAACAGAAAATAAATCCTTGCCTTCCAGGCTCTAACTAAACAGACAGGTTTCCTCTCTTACCAGGGGGTGAGCTTATCTCAGTCACCTCACAAAACAAAAGTGCTTTCAGCAACCTTTTACTCGCAAACATCCAACTTGTACTCTCTCAGAATGCTGTCTGAATCCCAGGCCAGAGCAACATCATGCTTCAGC
>NW_017307424.1:382134-419448 GCF_000935625.1 Nanorana parkeri | reverse complement strand
AATACCAAAAAAAAGAGAAGAACGGTGGTTTCTAAATAGGAGTACAAAACTGGGTTATAGGACATAACATGTTTAGCTGTATTTCTTATTACTCTAAGGGGAGTACCGGGGACTTGTTGCCGGCCAGGCTCAGGTGGTGGGGGATCTCCCAAGGGTGTACGGAGGTGTAACATGGGTAGGTGCATTTTGCGGGGAAGAGGTTTGGCCACTTAACTAATCTTCAAGCATTTTTACCCATTAGTGAATCTCAGGGTGCTGATGTGTTTGTAGAAGTGATAGGTTTAAAAGGGTTCGTTAACTATGTTACCCCATACAGAATGAGGGTCTCTGAGGCTGGCCATGCAACTTGTCTGGTATAGGAAAAAGGACCCTTAGGTGGAATTGTGGCTTAGAGATTCCCGAGCTTCGGTTGTTAGTGGATCTTCAGCCATAGATTTACTGTGTAGTTATCAAGTGGATTGTTGAAGCAGGTCCGGCTCGGCATCTGCTGTATATACGAATGGTAATGGACCCAATTTTCGATCGCTGGGGGTCTTCATTCGCTTGGGCAAAGAGCAAGAGGATGTCAGAGTTATTCATATTATTGGCCCCTCTAATGGATCAAAGAGGTCGGAGAGGTATTGTGGGGTCTAATCACAGGCCACCTGAGGTCTCGGACGAGGCTCGAAGGGTACTGGGGCTGCCGTGGTGGTGGAAGGGGGGTTCCTGAGAACGAGCTCGGTGTTGTGGGCCAGGGGGGACTGGTGTCCCATCGCCACCGAAAAAGCCTTCAGAGGCGAGGAGGAGGAAGTCAGAGTGTACCTGGATGCCGCCGTGGAGATCAGTCTGCTGGGCTTGGTCGCTGAGTCATCTTGGTCGCTGGGCCTCGGGAGTCCCCTGAATGGTTGTGATCCGAGTCGCTTCTATTACGTTTGGAAGTAGATGGAGAGGTGCCAAGGTGGTCTTGAGTGGACGATCTGGTATTTGCTAGGCCTAACGCCGCCATTTTGGCCTGTGTCTCCTCTAGAGTGCTGCAGGAGTGTTGTTTCCCGCCATGGGAGAAGAGTAGACGGAATGGGTACCCCCATTTATAGGGGATATGATTCTTTGTTAGTTGTTCCAGGCACGGTTTTAGTGCTCTCCTTTTGGCTATGGTTGAGGGCGCCAGATCTGTGAACAACTGATATTCGTGGCCCTGAAAGACCAGCGGAGCCTGTGAGGCCTTAATGCGGGCTGCTGCCAACAGGGATTCTTTAGTGCGGAAAAAATGTAGCTTCACCAGCACGTCTCGGGGGGGGCCGTCTACCTTCCTGCGGGTTAATGAACGATGGACGCGATCCATTTCCAGGCGGTCCATGGGGAGCTCCGGTGCTAGTTCTTGAAAGAGAGCCAGGGCTGTGGTGAACAGGTCTGTTATGTGTTCTGGTAGGCCCCTGATCCGCAGGTTAGATCTGCGTGAGCGATTCTCCATGTCCTCCAACTTGGAGAGGAGCGTTTTGTTATCTTCCCGCAGTGACTCCATTTCCTTCCCTTGGTCTGTTAGGTCGTGGGCGATGTCATCACATCTGTCCTCCAACACTGCTGTCCGGTGGCCTATTTCCCGTATTTCTTTTAGTAGGCGATCGGTTATTTGTTTGGATGTCGCTTGTAATGCTTTCTGTAGCATTGAGTCAAATTGGTGTAATAGGTTCTTGTGGGAGCGTTTTTGTTGTCTTGGGTCGTCTTGTCCCTCTTCTTCCATGTCGCTGCTCGAGTCCGCAGTAGATTGAGACTGCAGCGCTCGTGAGGTGGATTGAGTCGCCATTTTGGCTGCAGCTCTCGCAAGGGCCTCAGCTATAGGTTTCCCCGATGGTTGGGTTTTCTGGGGTCTGCGTTGCCCGGTTTGAGACATGTTCGGAGCTCTAGAGTATACCGAATGTGTCGAGGTATTTTTCAGCTGTTGTGGAGGGTTTATTTCCGTGCTTGTGTGGGGTTTGTCCGAGGGAGCTGCGGAGCCATCTCACTCACCGTCTGTCATCGACGGCCGCACGCATGCGCCTTCTTCCCCTTTTATCTCCCCTGGATAATCAATCATTAAGCAATTAACAATCCAGGTGAGAGACAAAACCCGAGCTGGATTAATCAGACCCAAAGTCAACCCGAAAACCTGGTCTGGGTTCCACTATTCCTGTACATAGGATAGAAAGCGAGGGGAAATATATTGCCCCTTAATGACTTCCCCTTTCCTTATGTCACAATATATATACACACATTATATATCATACATATAAGTATACACTGTATTAAAGCCAACCTGAAGTCACACATCTTTTTTCTGTTCATAGTTAATAGTTACGTATAACAAACCAGATCTTTAAGAATATCAAGGCATCAAGGTATGTTATGCATCCCGTTTAACTGCTGTAAGAGGAAATTGGAGCTAAGACTATGAAAATTGAGTCTGTAAGTACAATGCCTATCTCAGTGAATATCTATAAATTTGACTTCAATTTGGCTTTACTACATAAAAATGCTTTTATAATGGTCTGAAAATGTAAATATTGTTTCAGAGATATATTCATTAGAGTGAACCTAAACTACAATTCCAACTTCTCTATGTACCTCTCTGGCTGTTTTTCTCTTTGTTACTGGCACCTGAATTTCCTTGACCTTATGGCTAAACTCCAACTACTACCATGCCACTGTCCTATGTGACTGCTTTCTGGATAAGTAAAGACTTTTTTTTAGGATGGAGATAACAGGCACAGAAAAGGATTTTCTGGTTAGTATACATAGTAGCAAGCATTTTGCAGTGTCTATTCTCACTTCATGCAATTTTGTAAGATTACAATTAAATGTTTTGCTTAGACTGTAAGCAAGACTTTAATATGCATTTACTATGAGAAGACAGGTTACGCACAGTACAATCTTTTAAGCAACACATGTTTCTAGCCTTGCCATTCTTTTGTCTTGAGTTCAATTTCCCTTATTTTAACCATGTTGATTCATTATATATTCGACATAGCCTAAACAAAATTGACATAAGAGTGGGAAAATTCTCTATAAATATGATTTGCACTAGAAAATTTCTTGCAACCTGTGGGATCATTTAGAGATATGTGGAATGTGTGTATGACATTTTCTTTAAAATTATTTGTTTATGTTGCCTATAGCAACCAGTGAGCTGCTATTTTTCATTTTATAACCTGCTCCAGAAACATAAAATATATAACCTCCTTTGAGCAATACATTTCTATTTTCAAAAACATTAAAATGAGCCTACTGTCATCCCCTGAAACTTGGATGGAGCAGTGTGATTTAAACTCTTTCGAGCAATCTGTTGCAAGCACACATAAGTCTGTGTGGGTATATATAGTCATTTTGAACAATGATTTTGTTTTTATAGATTGATGTGCTTTTAGTCACTAATTAGAAGTAATGCAGACTTTTCATTATGAATCTATCTTTATCCTTTGACTTCTTCAACAATAAATGTGGTATTTTAAGTAATGCCTTGTCACAGCTATCTCTATATATAATTTAAAACGCTAAATAAATATTACAGTGTATTTACTGCTGGTACTCCAGCAGTCAAAAAGCATTTCCAGTAAATGTTGTTTTAATCTAAATTATTGTTATCCTTATACTTTTAGAGCAAACATCATCTAAATCAATTTGACAATATAAAAAGCATACATATGCTTTAACTAAGCAATATACCAATTCAAGTGGGCTGCCACCACAGTAAGAGTTGAACACAGAAGTGATAAAGCTTGGCAATGCTTGAATAAAATGCAATCCGAAATCATTTTGACAGAGCTTAGATCCTAGCTAGGTCTGCTGTTTATAGTCTTTTCTTTTTTTCAAGGTCAACATTTCTAGGTTTATGTGGTCTAGATTGCATATGACAGTGTTCCAGGAAATGTAAGAGCACTGAGTTAATGTTTTCTTGTGTTTTTTGTAAAGCAGATCAATGAATGTTAATATCAGCTGTTGTAGTAGACAGCAGTGCTGCTACTTATAAGGGCATACACCACAAAACAAAATGTTACAGGAAATAAAAAACAAAGCATTGCATATAATGGATTCATTATGAATTGTCATCATTCATAAAACTGTAAGTGCCTATTGCTGTAAGCACCAGTGTCTTTGTAAGGTAGCATATGACAGATGCACATAGATATATGTCCTTGTCTTCTGGGTTTAAAATGACAATCTAGCAGTGCAACATATGCTGTTACACTTCTATGTCCATGTTTATATGATTTATACATATTCCACAGAGTTTTACAAATTAAAGTGATGCATTTTCATCAGGCACTACCTTTAAAAGAACTCACAGTGTTACACTGTTCCTAGCATAATTATACAAGTATTGTATTGTATGGCAAGTTTGTTCAAAAGTCAAATAGCCACATACTTTTTTGTTGTTGGTGGAAACTGGAGTAAGGGTTAGTTCACACCATAACTGCACACCTGCCTATTGATGCATTTTATTTTTTTAGCTACAAATTGGCGTTTTAGGTGCAGTCCAGTGTGTTTGCATGTGTTTGCATCTGTTTATTATGCATTTTGATGTGTTCCGTTGCGATCAGGTGCAGCTAAAATGAGACAAGCAGGGTTTTGTTCTGACTGCATCGGAACAGACTGCACTGCTGTGAACAGAGCACCAGAAAACACAGTGGATAGCATTGTGACACGATGTTGATGCAGCTACCAAATTGAATGGACAGCATCACAACTGCATCTGGTGTGAACTAGCACTCACAGAAGGAAGATTAAACTGGAATAACAGAAGGAACATTACACAAAGAAGGAAATAATATAAGCTATTTAGAATATTCAGAACCATTCTCGTGGGCCTTAAAATAAATAGAAATGCCTGTCAATGCCCACAGCAGCATAACAAGATCATTTTTCATATGTTCTTCTCTGAGGTGCTCCTAGTTGGTACCCCTATACACATATTAGGTACAGCAACTCAGTTTAACCATAGTTTTGCCATTTTGTTTTGCAAGTCCTACATTGACCATACATTGTATCATGTATACCTGCCACAGACTAGCATTGAAAATAGCAAATTGCAAACACTGGTCAAATCTGATTATCAGCGTGTAGCCAATATTCATTTGTTTGGCCTGCTCGTCAGTTTATATCCTAACCATCTATAAACATTACACATATCCCGTACAAATAGTTCTAACTTTTAATTTCAGACCTATTCCTTCAAAACCAGCAGGAACAGAAACTATTGGGTGATTCCCATAGGAAATTAAGTTTATAAAGTGATATCCAGCAAAACCAGAACAAACCACTCAATGTCCAGATTCAAAGTATGAGGAGTGATGTTGCTACCAGAGGCCCTGGCATTGCAAGTGGTATTACTTATATTTGTGCTATGTAGGGGAAAGAAGCACACAGATGGTCAAGGCACCGGCTTATGAAGGCGGAACAATCACAATCAGGATCTAACTTTTCTTCAACATTTCTCCTGGAGAGTGATTGACCAGTAGGCATCTGCCTAGCTTAGACAATCAAATGTATTTCCCAATTCAGAAAACAACTAACATGAATAGCTGCCATGCCTTTGTATGTGTGCTTGCATTAGTATCTTCACATGTTTGCCGTTTGTTAGTTTGTTTCAACATCAATTTCAGTTTACTTTAAATAAACCTTCACCAGGTAGGATGCCATTGCCAACTTTCTTCTTAAAATGCTAGTTATCTGCCCATCTCTGGCTTCAGTATAAGTTACCTGTAACAGTGAATTCGGAACCACAGATCTGCATACTTCTCCTAAATCATATAAACAGCTATCATTTTAAGAAGTAAAGGTCAATAAAAAGATAGCATGTGTATTTTTTTCTCACCATGTATAATAGTACTTGGCTTACAGCTACATACCGTGCAAAAACTGAAATAAATACACCAAACTCACTATTCATATAAACTTCCAATTAAAAAATTAAAAAATCATAATATGGTGCCCTAATGTCTTTTTTACAGCCATGCATGCTATAGCTGCACATATACAGTAATGCAAAAAACAACAGAAACAACTAATTATATTTTAAATGTTTTCTATGTGATAATGTTGCCTTTAAAACCAGCCCTGTGCTGTCAACTTGGACTGCTCTTTTGGTATAAATTAAGATGTTGAACTCTTCAAGTTTGGTAACAAAGCCGGAAAAATATTAGCTAATCTGGCCCATGGTCAACCTCCTGTATCTCATATATTACGTATAGAAGACCCCCAGGGCAACACACACACTGACCCGAATGCAATCAGCATGGTATTCAGCAAATTCTATCGGCATCTTTACGGGGCCGAAACTGGAAATCTACCGGCAGGACAGGCATTTTTAGACTCTGTGTCGTTACCTTCACTATCTACCAAGGACCTAGACGGCCTAAACTGCAACATCACGCTTGAAGAACTCACGAACGTGATTTGCACTTCTCACCGATCTAAGGCACAAGGCCCTGATGGCCTAACAATGGAATTTTATAAGCTTCTGTCCGCAGAAGTTTCTCCATCGCTTGTATCCCTATTTAACTCCATATTACATACTCAAACATATCCCCCTACATTCAATGAAGCATTTATTAGACTCTTACCCAAACCTGGTAAGGACCCAATGCTTCCTGGGTCATACCGCCCAATCTCCTTACTCAACCAAGATGCAAAATTGTTATCGGAAATATTAGCCAATAGACTCGCTGTCATACTCCCAAAGCTTATCTCTTCCGATCAAATTGGATTTGTATCAGGAAGGTCCGCAGTCCTCAATGTTCGTAAAATACTTGCCTCGCTAGAATATCTCAGACTCAATGATTCTTCTCGGTGTCCAAAAGTGCTTTTAGCTTTGGATGCGGAGAAAGCATTCAACAATGTTCATTGGGGATGGCTTAGATTAGTGATGGCTCACATCGATTTTTCCGGTACTTTCATGAACTTCATATCAACCATGTATAAAGCTCCCACAGCACGTGTATACACTTCCAGCGCCCTTTCCTCGCCATTTCCTTTATACAAGGGCACCCGCCAAGGCTGTCCCTTATCCCCACTCTTATTTAACTTAGCCATCGAACCCCTATCTCGTTCTTTGGCTTCATCCGCAGAATTTACGGTGTACGTCTGGGACCCTATGATGTCAGGTTAGCATCATTATTTGCAGACGATATCCTTTTGTTCCTATCTGATCCCCCCCACCCAAATACCTGCCATCATGCAACATCTAACCCTATTTGGCACATTTTCAGGGTTAAGAATAAATTTTGATAAATGTGAATTACTCCCCTTATCCAAAAATCATACCATCAACACATCCTCATAGCCTGACCCACACAAGATCCAAATTAAACACAGATCCATTCGTTACCTAGGTATTCATATTCCTCATTTAGCCACTGAATTGTATGCCTTGAAATATGCCCCCTCATACAAAAAATTGTTGCAGAACTCCAGAGCTGGCGGGACCTCCCTCTTTCCACCTTGGGCAGATGCCATTTCATTAGGATGCTCAGTTTTGCACGTTTATTATACCCCATGCAGACTATTCTGTTACTAATCAAACACAAGGACATTCAAACACTAAACAGGGCCTTCTCTAAGTTTATATGGAAGGGGAAGAAGTCCAGGATAGCGCTGATCAAAATGCAACGCCCAGCTCTACACCTGGAGGCCAACGTACCGAATATTAGACTTTATAATCTGGCCAGCATTTTTTGCCATGTACGGGATTGGCTATCGGATACGTCATTCTTCACTAATACCCCCCTGGAGCAACACCTAGTGTACCCATGGTCACTTTCGGGTATCCTACACACACCACTTCCCCATTTGCCTACTCACATAAAGGGTAATATACTCTTAAGAGACACAATTATAACCTGGCGGGAAGTGAGAAAACTTCTAAACATGCCCGGTGTGGTATCCCCGCTCATGCCTATCACTTCTACCCCAGCCTTCCCAGCAGGCCATGACTTGTCAGTATTCCGTCAATGGAAACTTCGAGGCATACATTATCTCAGAGATGTACACACGCCTCAAGGCCTTTGTAAACCCCTGAAGACCCTTCTTGATGAATACCACGTATCCCCCAACCATTACCTCCAACATGCCCAAATCAGTAATTTCATAACAAAAACTCTCCCCCCCAAATAATACCGTAGATCCCAGCCCATACTGTTCCAGCGACTAACCTCCTCTCCTAAACAAAAATTACTGCTCTCTTTTATCTATAACCACCTATATTCAGGCATTTCTTCCCTATCTCAGGAGATTCCCTCATATATAGTGAAATGGGCTGAATTGCTTCAATTGCCCCCAGATACAGCAGAATCGCTTATCTCGATGGGTTGGGCGTGCCAAAGACGTGCTATTGTCAGTGAGGCCTGGAGGGAAACCCAATTTAAGGTGATTCATAGGGCATATTACGGTTTCAATATTACCCCACATCATAGTCCCCCAGGGTGGTTAACATCGTGCCCAAAATGCCAGTCACCTCTGCCCGATCTAACACACCTCTTGTGGTCATGCTTACATATCCAAAAATTGTGGGCTGAGGTAGTCTCATACATGAATATGAAATCTGGAGGTCACAGAATGCCCTCCCCTGATGTCTGTTTATTTCATTGTCCATCCCCGGAGCTACCCACCTCTGTGCCCCCATTATCCCGATGGGAGCACCTCTGCATCCTCAGCGCAAAAAAATCCATTCTAACCGACTGGCTGTCCGAGACCCCACCCTCCATATCAAGGTTCAAACCTATACTTCACAAGCTCATGTTGATCGACAAACTGGACACAAAATGTAATGTTTTTTTCCACGTGGTCTGCCTATTTAACATCTGAACTATCCCTAGAACACTTACGTGATGTCATGACCATATTCCAACAATCTACTTGGTTCCTCAAGGCCAAACTCTCAAACTCTCTTGGTGATCTTGATGTCCTTTGACACTTTCCACGCTCACACTCATATCCATTCATATTTGATCCATAGGGTCAAAATTCTATGGATATCTATCTCCCCTAAACATCCATTTCTAGCAATGACCATTCAACTATTATCTTATGTACTTAGGCCACTTATTTATATATGTTTATGTAACTAGGCAGCAATATAATATTACTGACAACTTTGATAGTAAACGGCTGTTAGCCACTTACGTTTACCTACGTTTTGGGTAATTTTTTTATTTTATTTTATTTGTTATTTCTTGATATTCTCTATACATGTTCCATGTGATCCGTCACTATCAACAATGACACTTTTGTATCACAAATGAAAAAAATATTGTACACCAATGTCTTTTATTTTTGTTCTGTACTTGTATCACAATAAAAAAATTGACATGCAAAAAAACAAAACAAAAAACAAAGATATACTCACCCAAAAAAACCCACAAAAAAAACCCAGTGATTTGCTCTGTGAACTTCTATTGAACAGAATCTGCAGTGTTGTTTTTTTCATTTATATTGGTCTAAAAGGATTTCTAAATGACTAAGTTTAAGCTCTGTATAGTATCCAATATTTGATAATTAAGTTTGATACTTTTCAATATGCTCTACAAAGGACAGTAGACACTAATCTAAAATAAAGAAATGTATAAATGTACATTTAAGGCAAAATAAAAATAATTATTTAAAAAAATGCAGTGCATCTCTGTACTACATGCACTTGTGCCTTTGTTTTATCCCTTTAAAGTATCTGCAAATACAGAAAAATATCAGTTTTTCTGCCAGAAAAGCAATCAGCTCTGGGACTGAGTGTTATCAGCCCTGGCTAGTGTCTTTAGCTAAAATATGCAATAATTGCCACTCTCGGGCAGGGGCGTAGATAAGGTGGGATAGGAGGGTTCAAAGTGTCCTGGTCCTATAATTGCATAAAGCACAGCTCAGCTGGTCCTATAATTGCATAAAGCACAGCTCAGCTAAGTACCCAGGACAGCTGAGTGTATAATAATGATATGTAATAACTGCATGGACACTCATGGTGGGAGGAGTTACGGAGTGTAATGTGAGCACAGTGAAATGGTGGGAAATGGCAGGTGCTGCCTCGATCAGCTTCAGTTCAAATACAAGGTACTGGTAATTCACAAATAATAATGATATCAACAGCGAGGAGATGGCTGACTGACTGTGTGTGCACTGTGCAGCTACAGCTATCTATATCTTACAACAAGGTTGAGTTGTTAAATGGAGTACTCACTGCTTTTCCTACCCTGTGACAAGAGGGCAAATTAAAGGGTCTGATGTGGATCCACCTAAAACTATTTTAGTTTTTGTTTTGGGTGGATACTTGGAGGCAGTGATTTGTTGTAATGTATTTGTACCCTGTTGTGCTTCTGAACTTGGCACAATCTGTCAGCTTTGTTATAAAAAAAGCCATCATTGCTTCACTTTACTTAGCATAATTGTTCTTAAATAAACGTGCAAGATGTGTATACAGAATAGCTGGTTAATACATGAGGGGCTTATGTAAATACAGTAGATGAATTGATGATTTTGCCATGTCATGAAGCACACATAAAATGCAGGTAACCAGATGCCCATTTACTTTAATGATGCAGTGTGGATGACAGTCCTGAGGATTTATAGGACCTGTTTTGTGTTGCTTTCTTTGGACCCAGCAGCTTCTATTGGGATCTGTTTGCATTGCAAACTAAGCAGATCTAATCCAGCCTCTCATGGAGTTTTGTATTGGAAAACATGCATTTGAGCAGTGTTGCATTTAAATGCAAAAGGCAGTGATTGACAACAATACCCTTGACCCCTATTAGTGGTTAGCAAGCAAAAATGTCCAGCATTATTTTCACATGTCCAGTGATTTTATAATCATTTTTATAGACTCTGTAATTACGAGAGGCACATCTACACTACATCCTACAGGCCTACATGACTGATCTATATGTAATAAAGAGCCAGCAAACTTATCTTTGTACAGAAGCTGAGATTGATTGTATTTTATACATTTTAATGCACCCAACTGCTCTATGTTATCAGCCAGGCTTGCCTGTAGTACCTGTTATTGTTTTGGATCAACAGACATTAACCACTTCAGCCCCACAGGTTTACCCCCCTTTCCTGACCAGTCAATTTTTAGCTATTCAGCACTTTGCTACTTCAACTGACAATTACTCGCTCATACAATACTGTACCCAAACGGAATGTATATACATTTTTGTAACACAAATAGAGCTTTCTTTTGGTGGTATTTGATCACTGCTGGGTTTTTTATTTATTTAATTTAAATTTTTTATATAAATGAAAAAAACCCAAAATATTCTGAAAAAATATATATTTTCTACTTTCTCTTTAAAAAAATCAAATACAAATCAAAATTCCCTCATAACGTTAGGCCAAAATGTATTCTGCAAAATGTTTTTGATAAACAAAATCCCAATAAGTGTATAGTGAGCAGTTTGTGTGAATTAGTAGGTACCAATTATCGGTGTTTTTAAAACATGTTTTTTATCCATATGGTGTCAAACAACAAAATTGTTATTGCTCAAGGTAAAGGACTGGTTAATGAAGGATATGGCTGGTATATTATTTCAAACCTTGGTGTGTCTGCGAGATAAAGTCTTATAATTTGAGGTAGCTGAACCCCCCCAGGAAAAAAATATCTACAGCCCTGCTCTCGGGTCTCTACATCATGAAGGTTTTTTATTCTGTGGTCCAAGATAAAAGCTAGGAGGTATAAAAACAGAAGAGGGAAGAGGACAAAGGACAGCTCTACATTTCATAAAAAGTCAACAGTGTTTTTGTTTGTACTTATCAAACAGATATAACAAAATGATTCCAAAAGTTCCAAAGGTATATTATAAAGACCAAAAGAGAGCAATAAAAGAAGATAATTGTTATGCTTTACATACACTCCAAAGCCTAATACCAGTTTAATGATAATTGGTTCTGGTACATGAAACCAGGGGCGGACTGGGCCGGGGAGGCAATTGCCCCTGGGCCTCTCTGATGCCATCACAAATGGCCCCTTGACCCCCGCTGCCACCTGCACCTGGCCGCCCTGCCGCATCCGATGCTGCTCCTGAAGGGGGTGCTCGGGAGGCCCCAGCAGGCGGCCCTCTAATATGCCTGATTAGAGGGCCATGTCTACCTGGTTAGAGGGCCGCGTCTACTTGGTCCAGCCAGCCCCGATCGCCACTGTATGCAGGTGGCATAGAGGCAGCAGAGGGAGCAATTGCAGCTGTGGCCGCTGCCAGACCCGCCCGCATCCATGCTCCAAATGCAGCACCTCCTCCCTGCCTCATGCTTGCCACTGCCAGACCTACCTGCATTCACGCGCCGCACCTCCTCCCCGCCTCATGCTTGCCGCTGCCAGACCCACCGGCATCCACGCTACACACGTCACACCTCCTCCCCGCCTCATGCTTGACACTGCCAAACCCGCCCGCATCCGCACGCCGCACCTCCTCCCCGCCTTACGCTTGCTGCTGCCAGACCCGCCCACCAGCATCCACGCTACACATGTCGCACCTCCTCCCTGCCTCACCCTTGCCACTGCCAGATCCACCTGCATCCACGCTCCACACGCTGCACCTGCTCGCCACCTCACGCTTGCTGCTGCCAGACCCGCCCTCCCACATCTACGCTGCACCTTCTCCCCGCCTGATGCTTGTCACTGCCAGACCCACCCGCATCCACTCTCTCCACACGCCGCACCTCCTCCCCGCCTCATGCTTGCCGCTGCCGGACCGCCCGCTGGCATCCACGCTCCACACTCGCGCACAGCCCTGACGAGGCATCCCTCCACTACCAGTGTGCTTTACATTTCCTAAACCGATAGATACATTCACACTACTGTTACATGGATGGCAAAAGTGGCAGACAGGGGTGGGGAGAAGGCGGGGAAGAGGGAGAGTGGGAGGGGGGCCAAGTTGCTGCACCATGGGCCTCTGGGTTGTACTTGCCCCCTGGGCTAAAAGTTGCCAGTCAGCCCCTGCATGAAACAAATGATTCTGCATTTCTATCATTAATGTGATACTAGTAAATGTCTAACTGTCAAAAATGACCTGCTCCATTATTTTGTGGCTACGGCACATGTCCTCTTTCTGCAACATTGAAACTTTCAGATGAATCCTACCATATAAGAATGGGTGACAGAACTATGCTCTATAATGAGAACAGAACAACTGACAATGCATATTCACAAATAACAGTTGCAGTTTAATGAGGTGTGGACAATCTTTGTATTTGAACATTGCAGCATTTTGGTCACTGTTGTTTTGGGATATAGCAGCCCCATATGTGCAATTGGTCCTGATCATCTCCCCCTCACCAATTTCTGCTGCCCTGTCACTGGTTTCTTAGACCACCACTAAATGCATTCCTTCGTCTGCTCTTTTCTTTTTTCCTCTTAGTCTTTCTTGCTCTTCTTCTTCTCTCTTACTTTCTACCTATTTGACTGCTCCTCCTTTCTTCCATTGCAATCCTAACTCAGCAACCCCTGCATATTAGTTCCTTTGGCTCACTTTTTACTGGCTATGGGAAAAACAGTTTTGTTAGTCATACCACATAGTACTACATATTGGACATGTGCACAACAAAAAAAATAGTTTTCAGACGAAACAAATGAAAACAAAAAATCTTTTCATTTGTTACGTCAAAGGAAACACATTTTTATGTTGTTTTGGATTTGGAGGCAACATCATTGTCATGTGACGTCATACACTCCTCCTCCAAGAATGCGGCGGGCATGCACAGAACACGCTGGCGGCAAATATGGCGGTGGGCGTGTTCTCAAAATAATTTATGTATGCTCGAATATAGTTTAGTATATTTGGGCATTTATTAAATTCGTTATTTTGGATTTGGACAAACCGACGAATCAACTGATTTTCATCAATTTGCAGGTTTGTTCGAATCTGAATGCACATGTCTACTATATTGCCAAAAGTATTCGGACACCCCCTCCAAATCATTGGATTCAGGTGTTCCATGAAATTTCCTTGCTACTAGATATTCCACAGTCAACTGTTAGTGGTGTTATAACAAAGTGGAAGCAACTGGGAACAACAACTCAGTGGTAGGCCACGTAAAATTACAGAGCGGGGTAAATACATGCTGAAGTGCGCAGAAGTCGCCAACTGACTGCAGAGTCAATAGCTACAGACCTCCAAACCGTGTGTGGCCTTCAGACTGGCACAACAACAGTGCATAGAGAGCTTCATGGAATGGGTTTCCATGGCTGAGCAGCTGCATCCAAGCCTTACGTCACCAAGTGCAATGCCAAGCGTCAGATGCAGTGGTGTAAAGCACGCCGCCACTGGACTCTAGAGAAGTGGAGACGTTTTCTCTGGAGTGACAAATTGCACTTATCTGTCTGACAATCCAATGGACATGTCTGGGTTTGGCAATTGCCAGGAGAACGGAAGTTGCCTGAGTACATTGTGCCAAGTCTAAAGTTTGGTGGAGGGGGGATTATGGTTTGGGGTTGTTCTTCAGGGGTTGGGCTTGGCCCCTTAGTTTCAGTGAAGGGAACTCTTAAGACATTTTGGACAATTTCATGATCCCAACTTTGTGGGAACAGTTTGGGGATAGCCTCTTCCTGTTCCAACATGACTACGCACCAGTGCACAAAGCAAGGTCCATAAGGTCATGGATGAGTGAGTTTGGGGTGGAGAAACTTGACTTGCCTGCACAGAGTCCTGACCTCAACCCGATACCCCTCAACCTTTGGGATGAATTAGAGTGGAGACTGCAAGCCAGGCCTTCTTGTCCAACATCAGTACCTGACCTCACAAATGCACTTCTGGAAGAATGGTCAAACATTACCATAGACACACTCCTAAACCTTGTGAACAGCCTTCCCAGAAGAGTTGAAGCTTTTATAGCTGCAAAGGGTGGGCCAACTCAATTTTGAACCCTACGGACTAAGACTGGGATGCCATTAAAGTTCATGTGCGTGTGAAGGCAGGCGTCCCAATACTATTGGCAATATAGTGTATTTGTTTATGACATTCGGGCTGTGCTTTACTGCTACTTTCCTGTTTTCCTACTTTTGTGTTTTTGTATTTAAAAATCTGCAATAAGCCTTTATTATTTAGTAAAGTGAGGCCAGACTGGACATCTAAAACTACAGGGTTCAGTGGAATGAGTGAATAGCATGAATTAAGTTAGTATATTTTATTCATGCATGACAGATGTGATATATGTGCTTCATTCCTTTTTTAGAGATTACACCTGGGTTTATAGCTCCTTTGGGAGCACTTTGCTTTTCTCCATTCTTTTAATACCTGTCATTCACAGGCAACTAATTTCGGTATTTTTAATAACCAACTTGGGAAGGCAATTCTAGGTTCTAACATCCTCATCCCTCACTATGTGATCAAGCATTTTAGTCTTCTCATGCTTCCCAGGAAGGGGTAATATTGCTTTCTAATGTATTCATTGTTTATTGCTTAACTGCTTAATGTAAACTCCTGCTCCTTGTTCCTCCTTCACCCTGAACTACAAGCTTCAGTAAACATTTTTTATGTAGTTGTTAACTGCACTGAATCTTTTTCAACTACTGTAATATTTCCAACCAGACTTATGCTACATGTGGGAAACCGTAGAAATACTGTATCTTTGTAATAGACTAAGATTTTTTCCATGAATTACCCTTGTAAAGATTTAGAGCATTATTCACTACAGAGCCGAATGATCCAGCCATAGCTTCAGCTGATTCTTCGGCTCATTTTGGCCACTCAAGCCCTTTGGTTCAGTGGAACCAAAGGGCTGCTGTACGGGCTATTCACATTAGCCCAAAAGCATATGCTTTGGCTTGACTAATACATAGGGACAGCCAAAGCGTGCAGAAAGGTCGGCCAAAGCCGACCATTCTCCATGCAAATGACAGCTGGCCGGAGCCAGCCGAGATCTCACGTCTTGCTCCGCCCAGTTGTTGTACTACAATGACAGCCCAGCATCCTTAAGGGCTGGTTGTGCCCAGTTGTTTTGATCCATCCTGGACCTGCGGGCAGACTGTCAGGTGCCGGACAAATGTAAACAGTTGGGTGGAGCTAGCGGTGATGTCACCGCTAGCTCCACCCAATTGTTTATATTTTGCCAGCATCTGTCAGAATTTTCATTCTGCGCCGGTAGTTTGTCGCATGTCATCGTCATGGACAACGCTGGATGTTGTGATTAACCCTTGGGCCTTGGATTACGTCAGTGGATCAATTTTTTTTTAATAAAGGACTTGTCAAAAACCTTTTGTTTTTTTTCAAGTAAAAGATTTTTGATTAAAGTATGCCTTACTCATTCACAAGGGGGGGCACAGCTGGTTGCTCATCTGCCTGCACCCCCACAACCAACGCCCCAGGGCTTTTGGGGAAGAAGCCCTTGTCGCCATCGGCATGGGGACAAGGTGCTTTTTTTATGGGGGACCCTGAAAAAGCACCATCCCACTGCCGAGGGCATGTGGCCTGATATGGCGGGGGCGCTCGCTCATTCCCCCCCTTTCCACCCAGGCAGGTATACACAGCAGAGTGTATGCTGGGGACAATGTTTGTATTATTTTCTTAACTTTTTTGATTTGTTTTCTTTTTTTACATTCATTTAAATAATTCTGTAAATGTTTTTTTCATTTGTTTACACCTTTTCTATTCTACTAGGTAGCGAGCAGAAAAGCCAAGCCGAATGCCGCTCGGTGGCATTTGGCTATTCACTCACTGCCATTCGGCCCCTGTGAGAATAGAGGCCAATGGCAGAGAGAAGTGCAGGAGCTTCGGCTCAGCCGATCCAGATGTTTGATCGGCTGAGACAAACTTCTTCTGCACTTAGGCTTAGCGGAATATGTACAGCATGTTCGGCTGACCGAAGGCAGCTGATGTATGGCTGGTTTTAGCCGATGTACGGCTGAAATCAGCTGTATTGAGCTGGAGTTAACAGCCGAACATCGTTTGGCTCTGTTCACTTCAGCTCAGTTATTCACTCGGCTGCCTTTGGCAGCTTAGTAAATAGCCCTCTTAATTTTAAAAAGTTTATAAGAAGCTTAAAGAAAATATGGGTACATGTGGAGTTTCCTTTAAAAAAGACTATAACTGAAAGTACAATCATTGACAGTTCTTCAGTTTTTCTTGGACTATTCTGTAAGATGCCTTCCATATTTTGTTCTAGACTTAGTTCCAAAAACCCCCCATAAAAGTCAACTATTTTATCAGGAGGTAGTAACATTTGATACCTGAAAAACATAACTGAAAAGAAATAGATAACTGAATATTAATTTAATAATTAATTGAAAGTATGATTACGATATGATACCCGACACATCAATAAGTGTTACAAAACAAAACAATGAAAGCGTCTAATCCCCCATAATGCTCCACATCCATTGTGGATGTGATAACTGCATATATGTATTGATTAAAATAGGTGTGATGCCATAGATTCATGAAATGCAAATACTTGTCCCCAAATGTCTAATGATATGCTCTCCTTGCCATTTTTAAAGTAACATATACATGAATGCTCAGATGTATTCAATGTCCATAACAAGGAAATTGCTTACATCATTTAAACATATAGCCCATAGAAACTGTATAGACTTCAAAGACTTTGAAGAGGAATTGTATTTTCAGCTTATTTACCAGTATGTCTGATAATGATTTTATGAGTCTCTTCATTTTAAATCTGTGTATAGTTCTAAGGAACTAACACTCATCTGTCACTATTCAGAATTGTTGGTTGTTATTTATTGGCTAACACTCAAAATACATGTCTCTAAACTGCTGTAAAATTGTCATATGGCCATTATGGTCTGTGTATGGCTGTCATAAAGTGACCCTGTCACCACAGGGTGGTGTGGATACCTTCTTAATGTTCTGTGTATAAAAAATCTCCCACTTTTCAGCTCCCCAAAGTTGCAAATATTCAGCACTTCTGTATGTGCAAAATAATTGTTTCTCTTAGGGTCACTGTAGTTCTTCCCACTGGCTTGTATGTCACTACAGGACAACAAGAAATAAAGAAATCACAGTGGCCTGTGGGGAAGAGCAAGTATTTGACTCATTTGTTGGTCGAAAACTTGCAGTAGCTTGGAGGCTTTGCAAATGTAAGTATATTTATGCTCTTTTATAGGAAAACGTTTGGGCAAAAGTAAAAGTAACAGAGTCATGTTAAAGCTGAGTATGCAGGAGAATTGTCTGATGAAATACAGCTTTATAATACATATCAATGTAAGTACAAATATATGGATTTAAAAAAATATATATTTACTAATTCGATCATTCACGTGAAGGCATAGTAGAGGTTGATTTACTTAAGAGAGCGTGTTCACTTTGCAAAGTGGATTTTTCTTTAGGATAGTCAACTAGGTAAAGCTAAGTAAAACATTCTTTTTTTATAAAGAATAACCAATCTTGTGCAAGGGAATTTGAAATAAAAACAGGCATTTGCTAGCACATGATTTGATGATTGAAGTCAATACAGCCTCAACTAATTTACTAGGCTAAGTGAAGATTTACCTTGCAAAGTGCACATGCTCTACTTCTTTAGTAAATCAGTCCCATTATTCACAAAATAGAGAAAACATTTAAAAATTAGGGTGTCATATATAACATGTGTAACCTATTATTTAGTTTGAAAAGTAGCCACGATACCTGTTTTATTAAACTGATATTCCATCTTTCTCATGCCAATTAAAAATCTCATGAGTTAGTTCCATCCCACCCTAACCAAAGTCAGGAAGATAAATGAGAAATTATATCAAAGGTAGTCATTCATCAGGATCATGCAGCTGGAAGTGATCCAGCTGTTATAGTAGTTTGATGGGTCTATGCATAACCAGCTTTATATGTGGAAACAAGGGATTAACATTTTCTATTAGAGAATACAATGAGAAAAATAAAGACAAAGCTGAGAGAAAATATGTGTTAGTGCAGAGTTTTATTAATGTGAATTATTTAAATGTTTTATGCCCAACTAGAGGTGGTTACCTCCTGCTAGTTCTTTGTATGTTTGCTGTTGCATACTTTTCTGCAGAGTGATTCAGACAGAAATAATCTGGACATATTTGACAGTACAAAAAGTATGTGTGATGGTACAGCCTGTATTAACCACCCAGTCTTTACAGTGATACCACAACTCCAGACATCAGTTCAAGTTAATTTATTAACCCAGCCCACAAATGTACTGGATAAATAATGTACTTGTATTTGAACCCGGTTTTGATTATTCTGTATTCCTTTGAATTCTTTGGAAAAAAAGACAAATGGCTTTGTTTGGCATTTTAGTGTACTTGTGTTAGATCAGATAATGTTTTTTATTTGGTTATCACTGTTTACTTATTGTCCTACCACTTTGCTAAATAGCTGGAATGTGTCCTATGAAGTTTATTTTAACTGTACATTAAATACAACCAAGAGACTTGTATAAATGTACTGACTTGCATGAATACCAAACAATGGGTAATATGATAAACTATGAGAGTATCACATTATAAAACAGTTTAAAAGTAATAAATGACAAGTCCAAAAGAAAGCAAATCTGGGCCAACGCCATGTACAATCAAATAAGAGTGTCAACTTAATGGCACTATGAAAAACCACACTTGTATTATGACAGTTTAGCACCCACAATTACTGCTGTAGCTCCTAATGTTTGATGTCAGAAATGCTTGGGCCTGATGGTAGATTACTCTGGCATCAATGTATGCTTTTTGTGAGATTTAAGGGAGTGTGCCTATCACAGGATCCAGGCTGTTACAACACAGGTGTTTAATGGAACCTAAGGTTCCTAGCACTGCCTACTAGCTACCTTCAGTCTTAGTTAATTATGTAGGAATATACAATGGTTCAGAAGCAGTAAGGATTTTTACAATAAAAAATGATAGATTTCAAACGTCAGATTAGGCTAATCACCAAATGTCAATATCTCATTAGCCTATTTAGAGTGCTCCAGCACAAATTACATATTTCTTCTATTGAGTACTTTCATTATGCTTTGCATCAAACAAAAAAACAAGGAATTTCCTGTACAAAAAAGGAAGACATCACATCTGTTATTATACCTACCTGCATCTCCGGAGTGTGCATAAGGCTAATGTAAAGATTTGACCCCCAGACACAATTTCCATAAAATGGTAAGGGCAAAGGAGCAGAAAACAAAAATCATGATTCTACCTTGACTGCACTGATTTTTTTAAAGTAGACATCTATGACGTTGTTTGCAGGAAATAGATCAAACCATTTTAAGATCCTGGTGAGCTTCAGCACACATTCCCATAATGTCTTACATAGCTCACTATTCTCCCTACATGCCTGTCCTTTCTCACAAAGAGTGTGGAGTGGTTTTATTACAGAAAACAAAAGCCACAGCAATGCCCAGCTCTCAACGTAAACACTGAATACTAAATATTATCAAACCAACACATCTAATTATGTCAAAAAAATAAAGTGTGAACTTTCCCTTGCAGCTGCTGAAGTAGCCTAAGGATTGCATGAGTAAAAATGAACTACCATTAATTGCACAAATATATTACTAATCACTCCGTTTTCGACCCGGAGCTCAGTGAAGAGCTCTGGCCGAAAGGAAGGGAGACAGACTAGCAGAAGCAGCTGCTTCCACGAGTCAGGTACGCGATCTGCGACCGCAAGTCTGACAGGAATTTCCACTCGCCTGCACTGCATTTCCACTCGCCAAATGCGAGCAGGCGAGTGGAAATTTTGAGCCCTGTATTAGTGTATTAAATTATTTAAAAACAGCTAAAATGAACCGTATTGTTAATCAGCTGTGAAAATACTGCTGAAAGAAATAATACATCTAATAATAAACATGAAAATTATATTTGTAATGGCAATGAAGAAAAATAATAGGCTTAAAAAAAAGTTTGAGATCACTTAGAAATGCATCACCCCTGTTGTAAGATCCTTGCTGGAACTGATGGTATGGGAATTCTACAGAGTGGTTTCACCCTTCTTTAAAGCAAAACTGTGGTTTGGCCATGTGGAACAAAACAAGAGTTCTGCTTTATTGCCCCCCACCAGCACATACTCACATTTTCTTTGCCCACATGGTAGCAATAAAAATGTATGTTACACTTTGAGTATGGAAGAGCATGTGGCTCACTCCTATCCCTCTCATATGAAAGTTCCCTGGATTGGTGACTGGCCTATTGCTGTTATAGGTGCTCATGGAGATAATCCTTAGCCCTAGGCTTTAATTTATCCCCACACATTTCTCTTGGCCCATCACAAAGATGCTCTGGCTTACTGATCAAAAGGAATGTGTCAACATTGGGCAAGCTCATTGGGCAAGCTCATTGGGCAAGCTGAGATTTGCCTGATCAGAATGTTCCAGCAGAATGGGGCAGCAAAAGCTGAAGCAGGTTCCAGCACATTATACCTGCTAACAGCTTTATCTTATTTTTTAGGATAATGGCTTTTTTTTAATCCAGTGTGGAACAAGGCAGAGTACCTTGTGTGTTATTTTTTTTAACAAATTAAAAAAATTGGTTTTGACTTAATTGTGATTAATGAATACGGGTTCTAACAGGCTGTTACCAGTTTATTAACTTATGGGGTATTAACTTGCTACAACCATGGACAAGTAATTTAAAATGCATCTAAATCAAAGACTAAAATTGTATGTATTGCAGCTTACCAATTCTTAAATATGGTGGCTGCATTACAAACAGAAGAAAAGCTGGACACACTAGTTCCACTGGGACAGTTTATTGAAGCTTGTAACTTGTACCACATCATTACAATGCATGTCTACCACTAAGCCCATGATTGAGTGAAATTCGTGAAGAGGGGGCATGCCTTGGTGGGGACTCCAGTGATGTGGTACAAGCTTCAATAAATTATCACAGTGAAATTCGGTGCACCAGCTTTTCTTCTTTTTATATGGGCTCATATTGGAGTGAGGATGTGTTCCCAGCAGCAAGCACCTGGCTTATTCCTTTCCTGAGCCATGCAAGAGTGGTGCATTTTTGTGTGTTCATGGTGGCGGCATGGTTGTTGTTTTTAACCCGCACACTGCAAGGGTTAAGTGCTTGTTTTGTCTAGGGATAAAAATTAACGAGTTACACTCAGCTGAATCTCACAGCTGGGTAGCTGTTAGACCAGTCCCTGCAGCCCACTACAGCAGTCTAAGGTCCTATGAGTCATATAGTGTATAGGACATGAGGACGCTGAAGGACATTCCATCGCCAGAGCAGAAGAGGAGACAGTTTGCATGGACCTGTCTAACAACCAGCCACCAATAGGTTCTGGTGAGTATAACTTTTTAATTTTCATCCCTAGATGTAAAGGAGCGCTTAACCTTTGCAGTGTGGGGGTAACCCCACAGAATAAGGGGTATACATCTTGTTGGAAAATCCCAAACCTCTAATACATACAGTTCTTGTGGGTACAACTGTACTAATTAAATATTATGTATAACGCTCTCTGGGCTCTATATGATCACAGAGGATTCCTTCTTACACACCTCTTCCGGTGTCTCCTACCACCTCTCCTGATGCTTGGCTGATAGATTTGGCCTGGGTGCTTAAAAAAGGTATAGATCTCCCTGGGGACATGGACAAGATGGAGGAGAAAATATTTCCACTCAATTGAATCCCTTCATGTTGATAACCACGAGCTCTCCATGCATTTCCGGTTGTAAACATGATTAAAGAAAGAGTTATCTCTATCCCATCACAGTTTTTGTCATTTACAGCTCTGTATCTCAGTCTGCTTCTGAGGTCTCTCTTTAAGCTGCTAAAACTCTTGTGGCATTACTAAATGAGTCAATACGGCTTCCTTTTCCAAAATCCTCTCAACAATCTGATCCTGCTTTTTCTGAATAGACTCCACTGTCAAAGTCATAATGTAAAATGAACACTTATAAATGTAATTTTGTATTCTTCATTTTGTGAGAACAAGGTTAGTACAATCCTCACCCCCAAACTTTGAGGAATCATGTGTAATCAATGGTATTCTGTTAAAGTCCCTGCATGCAGACCATTAGACATAAGACTCTCTCATATCTCTGTGATGTTTGATGAGAAGAGGGTAAAAGAAAATCCTTCAAGCCACTCATATTTGTGATGATGGTGGTGATCTCATATTTGTTACTTTGTGTAAAACTTGCAAAATGGCTTGAGAATGTTTCCTAATATTTCTATTATTCTAAATTTGTTAAATGGTATTTGCAAATGACCCCAAAAGAATGTATGTCATGTTTAGTAATGTGTGGAGTCCATAAGTAGAAACTATTTAGGCAAGTCAACATGGTATAAGAAAATCAATTTGTCAATTAGGCCTATTAAATCAAATCTCAACTGCCTAAATATATTCATGCAGACGTGTCCAATCTACATTGAATCATACAAATTAATAAATTATGATTGTCTGGATCCCAGGATTGCGTAAACCCCCCACGCATAAGACAAATCTATATGAAAAATATTCAGATGAAATAACTGACATTTACCGATTCTACAAAAAGTGAAATTTTTGCTGAACATTTGTTATAGACACTCTTAAGTATGTTTATTTGAACAACATTATTATGTGGCCATTTAGATACACATTCTGCTGAACAGAGTACATTAACTCATTCAGATATCACTCAGTATCATTTATGCCTGATTTATCAATATGCCATGCTGCCTCTCGATAGTTACACCTCTCCTGCTCATGCATTATACTTGAATTTGACTGTGTAAAAATATTAGCAGATTGGGGCCACAATATTTATTCTATACCCATTTCCTTACAGAAAAAATATAGTAACCCCGAGAGCTTATGATGTGATATAGCAGTTTATTTTTAAATAAAGCATTCTGAACAGATATTTTAGTTTAATACTAAAGAAAATACTTGCCAAAAACATATTCTAAGTTCATATATAAAAATATTGTGCAATTATTGTATGCACTTTGTATTAGAGAGTGCTTAGATATATTTGTATGCAATTAACTTCAGTGGAGCAAAGTGCCATGAATTTGGAAATACCAGACCCTAGGTTCTTTTAGTGGTAGGAGCAGATGGGTGTCATTCCGCATTAAATAAAATGTGCTGTGAAAAAATGGTCAGTTCTATAGAAATGATTTAAATATAAAATAATTCTAAACAAAATTGCTGTTTTAACAATAGTCCATGACAGAACACTTCATAACTGTTGGAAAATCTTTGTCAGCTTGCTTGTGTTCCCCTTTGTAAATATTTGTCACTAGGCAAAAGAAAATAAGTTAATATTTCCAGAACTTCTAGTACGTTCAGGCTGGAACAAGTGATAGGCAAGCAAGACATCTGCCTAAGGTACAGTCTTTAAATAAAATTGTAATTTCCTTGTGCTACTTTTTGTGTTCTGTCTATGTTCCAAAATAGCTCTGTTTCAGTAGTTAACAAACTTTTCCTGCTGTATGTTTTCATTTGAATGAGATTTTGCTTTTGGCATGCATGATGGTGCGGTTGGATCAAGAGACTAATAGATTTATTTCAGTACAATTCTGTCTTCCTGCTGTTCCCAGCAGAACCCCATTCATAGCAGAGGCAGGGGGCTGCTGCTGGTAAAACAGAAGCAAAAGACTATACGTTACAAGGAGAACGCTGTTCAAGAGACTGAACTGAGGAACAACATTAGGACATACAGTAATTGGAATAAAACCAAGGTTGTAACATGAGAGTTGAGTGCACATAAAGTCTATTTGGTATATGCAAACATTTTATTCTATATATTCAGTCCCATGCCCTCAGTGTCAGTAACACCCCAACGTTAACTCACAGTTTACAATGCATTGCATGGTATGTATTAGCATAGCAGAATGCATAGTACTGCTTGGTTAATCGATAGATACATTCCATTGCTATATTATTTTAATTGTATTCCACATTTGTATATCAGGACTAGGGTTGGGCTCGATGTTAGAGTCGAGCAACAGTTCGAGCTGAACATCGCTAGTTTGTGTGCTCAGCGAACACACGAACTTTCAGGGCGTTCATCGGGCTGATCGCCCGTCGAGCACCCCACAATACACTGTGTGCATTGGAGAGCCCTGATTGGGTAAAGCAATGCACCTGACCATAGGTCAGGTGCAAGACTTTGTCCAATCACGGCATTGTGCACTGAAGAGCCATGATTGGGCAAAGTAATGATGACTTTGCACTATGATGGCTCACAGATAAGTCCCAGCCCCACACTATATAAGGCTGCATACACGTCAGCCCTATGTAGTGTGTTGTTGGTAGACATGTGCGATTCGGTTTGTTCCGAAATTCGTTTTGGACGAATTTTCGGAAATTCGGAGATTCGGATGCATCCGAATTCCGAATTAAAGCTAAGACGAATGCAAACGAATCCGAAATTCCCGATTTCCCAAAATTTGTTATTAAACGAATTTCGTTGCAGCAAAACGACATTAGGAAAAAAAAATGCAGCAGTTACCTTCTCCAACAGTTCTATGGTTAAAGTAATATATATATCAAATGCTTCTATACTTAAAGTACAGAGGCTATAGAGTAGTGGATAGAGGTAGTGGATAGAGGTGTGACAGGTATATATAATTTGAAGTTTTAGAGCAGGGTCCAATCCTGCACCTGTCAAGAATTACGGGTTATGATGTGAAAGCACTGCCAACACTAAAGGCCAAATTTTAAAGCACCTGTTCTAACTTTCATCCAACGTCTGCAAAAGAGATACCAGAATTTATCCAAAAAAATCTCTAACCTTGTTCAGAGTGTCATAAAATGTAGCCTCTTCATACAGGCTGCCTAACCAAGCAGTTGTTTACAAGATTAAGGGAAAACCAATTACCGGCAATTTAATGTAATTTTTTTCTTTATAAATGTATAGCACCTGCTGCAGCAGGTGCTATACATTGTACAGATGTGCCACTTTACAAACAGTTTAAGATGACCCCCCCGGCATGATATTTAAAGGAATTTTTCATTTGTATTGTGTCACTTTAAGCAATGTTAAAATCACTGCTTTTTAAAAGTGTTTTTTTCACTGATACATGTCCCCGAGGGCAATACCCAAATCCACATACCTTTTTATGGCCAATAACTTGCATCTAAGCCTTCAAAATGGGGACATTTGATTTTCTGAGTTCTGGTCCCATAGACGTGCATTGAGTTCTAAGTTTGGGTTAGAACTTTTTCCATGTTTGAAAGTTCGAGTTAGAACCGAACTCAGGTGTGTTCAGCCCATCACTATTCAGGACATGCAGAATTGCAACTATTACTTCAAACACAATTTTCCTGTGTACCTGTAAACACGAATACCCTCCTTTTTAATTTAGTTTTACAGTGTTTCTAGAGGTTTGACTTCTGCACTAAGCCCTGACCTAATGTCTGCACCCTGCCCCAAAGAAATTAATAGTCTAATGTACTTTTATTGAAGAAGGGGGTGAAATTTAGAAATGGATTAGCTCAGAAGACAGCAAAGTCAGGATCATAGTAACAAAGTGAATTAAATCTATAAGATGCACAGAAGGGGTGTTGCTGGCTATTATACAGTAGGTATCAGCAGATATATTGTGGCACCTGTACTAAGGAATTACTTTTAGTTTTAAAAGTTTAAATTGTCTGACACGCTTAGTTTAAGGATTTCCAGAGGTATTTACTTCTACTGCCCACTGGCTTTAAAATGTCCCTGTTTGGAATGTTTGTGTAGAAGTTGTGGGTTAGCATTTGTGGCATGGACACTTCATAACACTGACAACTTATTACCATTATGCAGTAGACATGTGCAATTCATTTAGTTCTGAATCATAATTCGGACGAAATTTCGGAAAGTCGTAGATTTGGAGCATCCGAATTTCCGAAATATATCTTATCCGAAAGCATCTGAATCCAAAATTTCGAATCCAAAATTTCGGATTTGGAACGGATTTCATCCAAATCCTGTGCGTGCACTGTTAACATTTAAACGGATGAAAACACATTAAGAGAAGGATTTTAATGTCCCTTTAACAGTAAAGACTAGAGCACAGCAACCAGAAATTACAAATGTGCCAATTCTGCTACCCCATCTCAAGTAGAATTTTCGAGAATTCGTCAGAATTCCGAATCCGAATTCCGAAACGGAATACGAATTCCGAATCTGACACGAATTCCAAATCAGATCCGAATACGATTCCTGAAACAAAACACATATAGGATCTGAATTCCAAAAACGAAATAAACGAAATCCGAAGCGAAACTAAACATATTTGTAGCCACTGCACATGTCTATTATGCAGTACGCAGAAAACATTGTATATTTGTGTTTCATATACAAATAAGGACCTTTAAATGTTAAGATCATTTACTAACAAATGACAAAGTAAAATGTGTTCAGCCAACTTGTATTGTATTTTCAGTGTTATGATGTATGTACAACAATAGCAAAGATCTTAGCTATAACCCTATTGTTGACTATAATAGAAAATTACAATCAACAGCTGCTGATTGTACATAACTGTTGTGTAACTAATCCCTTTTATATTATTATGTCAACTTTCAGTTGCTTATAATATGCTTTATTCTCTAAGTTTAGTGTTACTTAGCAACATACCCTTTGCAAAAGGGGGTCACCACAGGTCAGTGCTTTATGCAGAAAGCATAAGTGAAGACAGCATAAATACACTATATTGCTGTAAGAATACTCCATTCAGCTTAAGAAATGTTGACTTTAATGCTCAACTCCATTGGCAAGAAAAAAAACTACCCTTGCAATATGTCCCCCACTGCAAGGGTTACATTTTTGTTAAGTTTCGGGGTGGAGGGGTAAGGAGTAATACTTACTTTACTGGAAATGGGTGTGGTTACTGGGGGTGTGGCCGCTAAAGGGTGTGGCCACGGAGTGGTGTGGTCACTGAGCTTTCTCGCACAGGGCGCCTAAAGGCCTAAGGCCGGCCCTGCTTCACACCTCTTCTGGCAGGCTCCCTGCAGCTGTGCAAACAATCCTGCAAAGCCTCCTCTAAGGTGCTCCTGGCCATAGTCACTCATATGCCTTCTCCACATAGAATTGGTTTCTGCCCACAGACCGCAGCATCAGCAAGAAGTGGAGTGTGCCAGAGCTTGCCAAAAAAATGGGTTACAGTTAGTAATATTGCCTCTTCATCTTCCCCCTAGATCTAACAAGCATGTATCCCTTGCAGTGTGGTATGTTTTTTTTCTCTATCCCAGAGTTGGGTTTTAAACATAAAAAACACAATCTTCAAGTTTAATGCCTACACTTATAATCACTTATCCACCTTCTTCTGCTGGCCCCCTCACTTGTTAAATCCCTTTAGCTGCAGCCCCATATTATAATTTTTCAATATTGCTCATGAATCCAAGGTTTTGGAAATGTAGGCCAAGTGTTTAAAACATCTGGAAGCACCTAACCTAATCTTCATATTTCTCAGTGAAGGTTTCACAAAACAGATTACAGTCCATTTACCCATTGCACTCCTGACCGCTCATCCATCAAGATAACATGGGTGCTCGGTAGTCGATGGATGGCCACCGTCACAGTGATACAAAATAATGTGGACATTGGCACTCCAACAGCAGGTAGAATCAGGTTCTGCCTGATGAAAGGGATCCTCTGAAACGTTGCACTAAGTGTGCTATGCTACTTTTTTTGCATGTACGTCAATAAATAGACGTATTCCACCTGTTGGAGTGCCGGTGTCCACATTCTTTTGGTTTCACAAAACAGGCGCATGTGACAATAGGTTACATTTTCACCAAGATGCACAATGAAAGATCTGATAAATCTGGGTAAATGTATCAAATTTGAACTGTAGTGTATGAAATTTCTCATCATGGCAGGATTGACATTTCCTTGGCAATTGCTCTTCAGCTTGTCTTATACTATTATGTTTTTCTTCTTGCTTAATAAAGACAAATCAATGCATTTCATCAGATCAATAACTGGAATTAGGTAAAGGTTTAGAGAAAACTGTAAGAATTGGAATATGATATCTGCCATTATAGACTTGTTTTTAAAGGTATATGCTATAATACTGTGTGGGATTGATTGCTAAAGAGAAAAGATAATTAATTTAGCTAAGTGAATGTTTAGTTAGTGAAGCTGTCTTTATTTCAATGTACTAATTGTATGTAAGGCAAAATCCTGTTTCCAAAATCTCCTTGCACATGATTATGGGAGTGAACCCAGCTTCCTTTTACTATTTTTACTTTGGTTCCTTTTTTAGAAAATCAACCCCATTTAATCAATTAACTGGAGCAAGCACACAGTCTGTCAAGTGGAAAGTCTGAACTCCCATTCTGCATGTTTGTTTAAGGTTATTTACTTGTTAGGTAGTGAAGTAAGCCCCATAGTGTTCCCTTTAAAACAAATAATGAAGTTTGGTGCAAATGTGTGCAACTATAGCCAAAACTAATGAGGTCTATAGAAACGGAAATAAATTAACACATATTAGTATATTGAAGTTTCTGTCCCTTATATTTGGGCCAACTATTGTATCTAATTGACCCTCCATAAGTACATCGGTCCTTGACACAAGAAGTACAGCACTGTTAACAAAAAGCAGGAGATTTTGGTCCTGAAAGAAATGCAAATCAAATATTTACACCTATGCCCCTACTCTCTAATTCTGGAGTAGAAAGCCTCAGAACTCCAGCTGTGGTGAAACTACAAATCCATTATTTGCCTCATTAAATACTTAGGGGTCTATTCACGAAGCTGCCGAAGGATCTGGGCATAGGTTCGGCCCCAGGACCCCTTCGGTTCAGTAGAACCGAAGGGGTGCTGTATGGGCTATTTACAATAGCCCGTACAGCTCCCGATCATGGCTGAGCGGCTCAGCCAAGACGAACGCATATGCATTGGCACGGCTGAGCCGTGCTGAAAGCCAAAGCTGGCCGAACGGCCGGCCATTTGGCTGACCGACAGCCTGCTTCTGACAGCTGGGCGGAGCCAGCCGTGATCTTACGGCTGCCTCCGGCCACTTGCAGTGAGATCAGCGTCCCTGGCTACCTGCTAACCAGGGACACTGATCTCTAAACAGCTAACTCTCCCTGGCGCCCCGGGAGTCTCCTGCTCCCGGCCGCCAAGGAGAGAAACACTGCTGTGTCCTTTTTTTCTTTATTCTGACACAATCGATGTCAGAATAGAAAAAAAAAGAAATGTTCCCATTGAAAAGCATTGGGACATTACTATTGGCTATTTCAATTTGCAATAGCCAATAGTAAACTAGCATTGTACCCGCCCTCTGCTGATGGACCTGATGGGGAACTGCAGCAGAGGGCGGGCACAATGCCAGTTTACTATTGGCTATTGCAAATTGAAATAGCCAATAGTAATGTCCCAATGCTTTTCAATGGGAACATTTTTTTTTTTTTTTTCTATTTTGACATCAATCGTGTCAGAATAAAGAAATGGGAACATTTCTTTTTTTTTTTTTCTATTCTGACATCGTGTCAGAATAAAGAAAAAAAAAGACACAGTGGTGTTTCTCTCATGGGCTGCCTGCAGCGGGAGGCTCCCAGAGCGCCCGGGAGAGTTTTTTTTTTCGTTTTTTTTTACAGCTGCAGAGCCGCCGGACAATAGGAAACTATTGGGTGGAGCTAGCTGTCACTGCTAGCTCCGCACAATCGTTTGCTATTTACTTTTTTAACTTTTTTCACTCTTTTTCTGTTCTGCTCGGTACCTCTAAAGGGCCGAGCAGAACAGCCCTGGCTCTCGGCGGCATTCGGTTATTCACTCACTGCTGTTCGGGATCTTTAAGAATAGCCCGAACAGCAGTGAGTAGCCTGTCGGAGGTTCGGCTCAGACGATCCAGATGTTGGATCGGCTGAGTCGAACTCCTTCTGCACTTCGGGTCGGCCGAACATGCTGAGCATGTTTGGCCGACCCGAAAGCCACTCGAAAACAGGCCGATGTACGGCTGATTTCAGCCGATGTACGGCTGAAATTAGCCGTACCAGCCTGAAGTGAATAGCCGAACAGTGTTCGGCTCACTTCACTTTAGATCGGTCATTCACTCTGCTGCCCTCGGCAGCTTCGTGAATAGACCCCATAGTTTCACAACAGCTGTAGTGCCAAGATTGTCTATCCCTGCTCTATCCTAATCACTTAATCAGAGCCAAACCTGTAACCCTATCCTCTCTAACCTCAGTTCTCAAAGAGAATCTGTCACTTTGCCCATTCAGGACAAAGTGGCAAAACCCTTTTCTAGATTACCCCCACATTCACTAGCATTCACTTTCACTGCAGCACTCTGATTCTCTTTTGAAGTCATTGAAGTCATATGTTGAAGTCATTAGAACTAACTGGTACTTCAAGTTATAGGGTAACATTTGACCCTCTCCCCTGACATGCAATATGTGAGTCTGAACAGCCAATGCCAGACCAGAAACACTGTTATGTGGTTCTGATGAGGTCATTAACCCTTTGTAAGCTCTGACACAGCCTTACACCAAACTTAAACAGCAAGTGTAGTTAGTGATCCACACATGAGGGCAGGGAATCTGACTGACTATCAGTGGTTACTGTGTAATAATTTTATTGAAAACAAGAATACAAAAGGACATACAAATGTGGGTGAAAACTGAGTAAACAATGATCCAGAAGACTGATAAAAGGAAGTACAAGGATTAATACAAATAAAAATTTGTAAAATGAGAATAAATCCAGGTACTAGAGCTAGCCATTGAGCATGGTGAAAAAGAAAACAAAACATGACAATTTGTTACAATGGGAACCGAGAAAGTATAACCAATATAAACAGCAACTAGATCATCAACTATACAAAAAAAATTAGGGGGACGATGGAACCAAAGGAGAAAAGGAAAAATGAGGATAGAGAAAAAGACAAGAAAAGGTGAGAAGTAGAAAGAGAAGAGTAGAAAGAGAGAAAAGGGGGAAAGAAAAGTGGAAGAAAAAGCGACCCTAAAGCAAAGGAGGTATCCAAGGATTAAGCTAAGGAGGATTAGGAGGGATTTAAAGATCAGTGAGACTGTGATTGTAATTTGGGGGGGACAATCTAATCCAGGGGTCCCAAACTTTCTTGAACATATATATGCGTTGAACACCTCATGCGGTTTTCAAAGCAAAATTGTGCAAAAAAATTTGAAAACAGCTTATTGACTCAATCACTGAGATATGAACATAGCCTAAAGTAAATATTCTGAACAAGCAGTCAAAGTAAATTAAACAGACCCTTATTAAATGTTGTAACTATAGCTATTATGGAGAAAGTCATTTTCAAAGTTCACAACAGAGGCACAGAAATTTCAGATTTTTATCTATGGGAGCAGATCTTGATAACCTGCCAGCCTTCTGCCAGCCTTTTAAGTAACAATTACTTCAAAATACAAGCAGCTAGAGAGCTCATGGATGGCTTGTATTAAAGTACTTTGCTTGTTAATAGTGTAATGTCCATTGCCTAGGCACAGGTGCATTTTAGGCAACCCCAAAAAATTGAACATTACATGTTTGCCTACACACAACCCTACCAACCCACCATTCTTACATTTTAATAGAAATCTGAGGTAACATTTTTTGTTTTTGCAAAGTGAGTAAAACATAGTGGTAGCTACATAATCTTCTTCATAAGCTTTTTTAAAAGCATTCCTTATGTAGAATACTGTAAGCAGACCAAACAGCACTGTTACTGATAATAAGATTTATTTATTTTTGGCCAAAACTTTAGCAGCCCCTTCTCTATCCACTTCCCAGGTGCACTGAAATACTGTATAAATAAATACTGTATAAATACTGACTGCCTAAAAAAAACAGAGGTGTCTTGAATGTGTGAGCTGTAATTAACAGCCTGGCTTTACATTCTCTATGATGTGCTTCAGACAAGATAGCAGCACCCAGTAGGAGAATAACTGAAAACAGACTGTAACGCTTTAGTTCACTGATTTAGCAGGTTAGTAGGCATTAAGCCACATATTTTATATTAGTTTAACCTTTAAACATTTGAAAACATTTTTTTAACAATTAACCCTAATCTTATCCTAAAATGTAACCTTTATTTCAATCCTCCCCTTAAACTTAGACACTAATATAACCCTTAGGTTAACCTCTAAAACTTCCCTAAAACTGATACTTCCCTTATCAGGACAGCCTATTTGCCTTTGGTAAATTAACCAACCCCCTTGTGTCAAAATCTTATAGAACCAATATTTACTTAAAGTGTATGTCCAGGAAAACTTTATTAAATTATGGATGGAGTTGGAAAGAAATCCAACATTTTACACTTGTCACCGGAACAAGCGGTTAGGGAAAATCTTCCAAAGGGGATGCCTGTTCTGGTAACAACTGTTTAAATGAGGACTACTCTATAGATATTTGCATTCATTTTCTTTTTGTGTCTCTGGGACAGAAAGTGCACACAAATCTCAATAAAGGGACAGATTGAAAAAAAGTAATGTGAAAGAAGCTTTAACACTTAACCCTTCTCTATCCAAAGCTAAAAAAAAAAAAAACATGTTGGTTATGTATACACTTTAGTTGTTCATTCCATAAGTCAAGCCGACATTCGTTGAAAAGCTGCACAGTCCTTTCTTCATTGTAAGGACTTTATACATATTTAAACAGCCCACAAATATTCTTTCACCACCTGTGAAGCATCCACTGCTGGCTGTTTCACCCTCACAGGCTTATTCATAGAGTGTGAAATTTGCAGGCTGTTTGTGTCCTCATCTGGGAAACTTGCATTCCCACTCATAACCATCCACCTCTGACATGTTTCACCCTCACAAGCTTATCCGTGGAGGGTGAATTTGCAGGCTGTTTAAATGTGAATAAAGTCCTTACAATAAAGACAGTGATGTGTGGCTTTTTCCTTATGTCGACTTGATTTGCTTGTAGTGTGGACATCTCCTAGCAAGCACCCACCCAGGCTTGCAAAGCAAGGAGTGGGTTGGAGCCGTGGAATTCCTTATGTTTGAATAATCTTTCACTATGTGTCTGTTTTGTACCTTTTAACCATTTCCCCTCAACTGATAAAGTCTGTTTTTGCATGATAATCAGCAGTTTTGCAATGCCTTTTCTATCAATGGGTTCACTATAGTTTATCTAAAAAAATTCCACAAATTTCAATTTAAAAAAGTTATTTCAGGTATGTAATTACAAACTGTTAAGTCATAATTAAATTAAAAAGAGTTTAAACAAATTTAGATAGACCTTAAGTTTGATGAATGTATTGATTAAGATTAAAATAGAGTATAATTTTTTTTGTTTTCCCAAATGTTAATTATAAGCAGATGGCAATATAAGCTGATGCTAAAGATGTAATTCATCTTCATTTTTTACACAGGTATGATTCATATCAGCCCACAGTTAAGGTTTCACCATGTGTAAACTGTTTAATTAATGCTGTTGAAATAAGGAGTGGAGATGGAAAAAAATGGCAAACATTTAATAACCAACCCTTCAAAGTGCTCCGCACCTGAAAAAACAATAATTAAGGTCAACAATGTTTGAATTGTAAAACAGCTGTAGCTCCAATCTAATTTAGACACATTATCAATATTTATAATATTATTGTTTATCTCATAATTTAAATAGAACCGTTTATATGAGAATTACTGTCATGGTGCCAAGCAACAACATGAAAAATAAACTATAAAAAATGTATTATACAAAAATATATAAAAAGGTGTTTCATTATATTAAAAATAATTAATGCACAATGCCTCATTACAAAAATATTTTACACATACAATACCTGTGATAGCCACTCCTAATACCCTCAAATACATTTACATAATACACGCTAATAAACACTGCATGAACAGCCAGCAATAGTCCAAGGCAATGTTTGTTCTCTTTTATACAGCTAATTCAGTCAGCAATGTAGGGGCAACTAGATTTCAATGCATTTCACAGCAGGTTCATTAGGAAGACAGAGGTAATCTTTATACAGAAGTATAAATTAAAATCAATATAGCACAATAGCATATTCAAAAACTATACAGCTGTTTACATGCATAACACTTTTCAAAACACTTATATCATATTAATCCTGACCATGAGTAAAAGGAGTACTGCCACTCAGAGGCTTAAATAACTCCCTGGCAGGGGTTGCAGGAGAAGACACAGAGACATCTGAACTTCAAAGGATGGAGTATTAATCTATAATATATTTAAATATATATGCTAGCACCTAGAACCAGCTAATCCATCAATGTTGTATAGCTTACAGTGGATATTTTTCTCAATATAGGTGAGCCTGTCATCAGTAGACATGTGTGATTCGTTTCGTTACGAATCGAAATTCGTACGAATTTTCCTGACATTCGTAAATTCGGAAGTATCCGAAATCCGAATTGCAGTTTCCGAATTATATCCGAAATACAAAATTCCATTAACGAATTTCTGATCCGAATTTCTTTGAAACGGGAACTAATATTACCCCTGTAAATGAGATTGAACATCATGACAAGATTTTTTTTTTTAATACGAAATACGGATCCTTATTATCCGAAATACGAAGTTCGGATCCGAATTACGTATTTCGGATAAAAAAAACAACTACCATCGACTCCAATATTAACAAAGGTATTTTGCTTTTTAACTTCAATATAACGAATGTTCGTAATGGAACGAAAATCCGTTAACGGAATTTCGTATTTCCTGCCTGTATTGTATTGCAACTCTCAGCAGCAGAAGAGAAAACCTCTGATTGGTCAATCAAACGAAATACGAATTCCGTTAACGGTTTTCGGATAAAAAAAAACTCATCAACTCCAATATTAACAAAGGTATTTTGCTTTTTGACTTCATCATAACGAATGTTCGTAAAGTTACGAAAATGTGCCGAAACTAACGAAAATTTGTATTTCGTACGAATCCGAATTGAGTTTCGGACACAAATTACGAAATACGAAATAACGGATATTCCGAAACTAAACAAATTTTTTGACGGTGCACAAGTCTAGTCATCAGCCAAACATCACTAAGCAAAAATATAAGTGCCCAAATCTTTAATTCATTCATAGACTATACTCTATGTATACTACTATTATTATTATTATTATTATTCAGGATTTCTATAGAGCCAACCATTTGCACAGCGCTTTACAATATAGTGAAGACATTACAATTACAATACAATTAAAGACAAGTTGGCAAGGAGGGCCCTGCCAGTGGAGCTTACAATCTCAGAGGGAGGGGCAAGCGATACATGATTAGGTAGCTTTGTGGGGATGAATTGTTTGAGAAAGAGCTAGTTCAGTGGTTTATTTGAGGTGGAATAGGTTTCCCTGAAGAGATGAGTCTAGTGATCGCCTAAAGGCAGTCAGAGTAGGAGACAGGTTGGGGTAAGAAGTTCTAGAGGATGGGAGAGACTCTAGAGAAGCCCTGGAGGTGAGCATGGGAGGAGTTGATGAGGGAGCTAGGGAGCAGGAGGACTTGGGAGGAGCGCAAAGGATGGTTAGGGTGATACTTTGAAACAAGGTTGGAGATATAGCTGGGGCAGAGTTGTGGATGGCTTTGTAACTGGTTGTTAGTAGAGGGATTGACAGAGGGGGGTTGCAGATACTGAGTAGTTGGTTAGGTGGATGAGTCTAGCAGCAGCATTCATGATTCATTCAGACTGAAGAGGGGATAGCCTGTGAAGTGATAGGCCAAGGAGGAGGGAGTTGCAATAGTCAAGACGAGATATAACATGTGAGTGGATGAGTAATTTTGCAGTTTCATTGGTGAGGAAAGGGCACATTTTGGAGATGTTATGAAGGTGAAGACAGCCAGCAGGATTTGGATAGTGATTGGATGTGGGGCAGAAAGGTGAGGTCCGAGTCAAGGATTATGCCTAGCACCTTGGCATGAGACGAGAGATGGATAGTTGTGATATCAATCCTGATCAAAAAGTTGGGGAAAGAAGCACAGGGGTAGGGAATATCATGAGCTTAGTTTTTGAAAGATTGAGCTCTAAGTAGTGTTGTGACATCTGCGTGATTGGGTATATTTTGCAAAGGGAAATTTCACCACATTAACCAAAAAAGGTAAGCTTTCCATGCACAGTAAATATTCCCTTGCAAAGTGAACAATTATTTGCCATTAGTAAGTCAACCCTGATCTCCCAAAGTCTTAGTGTTTCTTAGTCCACTTAGTTCAAAATCCACCTCTAGCATATAATTCTGTCTAATCTTGCAATAATCTAACAATCCTCCTAATAAGTGAGCTGCTTGGCCACTCACTGCATGTAATATAATGTTGTTCTCAGTCAACTTCCTACTTTATATAGGTGCTGCCCTGCTGTGCTGCTATTTCAGTATAAAGAAAGGCAATACTTTCCTAAAGTTCATTGCAAATTTAAGGTTAAAGGCATTTCTGTGGAGCAGGCCTATAAACTGATTTAGCTTGTACAATATTCCTATCGATATCATCAAAACATTGTCAATGCACCTCTGCTACACCAAACAATGGAACAGGTACTTTGACAATGAGTAATCAACAAATGATGTCCGATCT
>NW_017307424.1:329764-382124 GCF_000935625.1 Nanorana parkeri | reverse complement strand
ATTTCCGGTCCCCCCCCCCCCCCCCGTTACAGGTCAACATACAATGGGGCACAGAAAGTGCCCATCACTGCTCCCTGTACCTAGAGGTATTGGGAACCCTGGAACCCCAAAATATTGCCTGTAAGAATATGCCTTAACAGATCTAACATGAAGGAACTATAGGACCAGGAGGATTGTTCTTGTTCCTTTAATAGTCTCTATAACACATAAAGGAAGACCAATAATATGAGGTTTGAGATCGTTATCAACTAGATGGCTAGCATTTTTCAGCCTAACAGTCCATACCAAATACAATCGATCACCATGGGGCTTTTGTAAATCTCTATGTGCTTTTGGTAGAATGTAAATGTTAGTCCATGTGGGTGGCTAATATTTAGATATTCAAATGTGTCCTTTTTAATGTTTTAATTTCCTTTGATATGCATCAACATTTTCTGTTGGAATTGACCTACTGTAAACCATTCCCTATTTTGTAAATGTTTTTTTGCTTGTAATCCTGGTTGTTTATTACTACATTTCCTATTACTACATATATATTAAACTGAAAAATGTAAAAGGTATTAACACTGACCTTAAGGGCTCATGCGCATGGACAGATAAGCCAACACAATGTAAATTCTAGTATATTTTTCCTGTCAGGGAGCAACAAGTGCCCGGCAGCCTTCCATGGAAGTCAATAGCTGTACGCACCAGCATATACACTGGTAATTGTGTACAGCCACAAATGCATATGGATCCTGCATCCAGGGATACAGCCATACGGACCTATACAGCCATTGATTTCTATAGAAGATTGTATGCAGCGCCTGTGACTCCCTGTCAGGGGAAATATGACAGAATTTACTTTGTATAGGTGCAGCCATTAATGTGCATGAGCTATAAGAGTTAAAGGAATCACCCAATGCTCATAAAATTAAATGTGCAAATCTCAACTTACTGCTCCAACATTTACACCTCCTATCCCACAATGTGTGTCCTGCTTTCGGTTATAGAGGCTTAGCAAAATATACTGAAGGATGTGGCAGAGCTACAACTTTATTGTTAAAAGTGGCCCTAACATTTTAAGCCAACCAGGTTTCAGGGATCCCAGGAGCTGTGCAATGCAAAACAAGGCACCTGTAGGCACCACTTGGTATGCATGTTTTTAAATGTAAAATTATAATTGAATAGCTTTTCTTAGAGACAGGTTAAAGCTGAGCTGCTACTGTATAGCAGAAAACAACTAAACTTTAACTTTCAAATAACTTCTAGACAACTAATACTTTATATGACCAAACTTTGTTCAATACACCGGCATGTTTCTTAGCTATCAAATCTGTACACAATTTAAAAATATTTAGAAAAAAGTATCCTATTCAGTTGGATTAAAAAGTATTCTGCAGGCAAAATTAGGGCTACAAATAACTGGTCCCTGTGATTAATCATTGCAAAGCTGCTAATGTAAAACAGACTTTTTCAAAAGCTGATTTTATCATATGAATGTAAAATATCTAAATCACATACAAATGTAAGATGCACCTGCTAAAGCACAGGTACAGCAGCAAAAATGTAAATGTCAAGCTGTTGGATCTTGACATTTACATAAAAAAATCTCATATGTATATTTAGTAGAATATACTAGCTATTGTTTTAGGTTTTTATAGACTTGATTGCTCTCTACATGTAATAATTTATATGAGGTAACATATTAATAGCTTAATGAATAATTATTTTATCATAATAATATTTTTTTATGGGCTGAAAGAACTGGGAATGGAATATTCTTGCTTCCAGAAAAAACAGCTGTACAGATGATAACAAATATTCAGAATGCATTATATAAAACAATAAAGTAAGCAGCCAGATGAAATGAAGCAGTTTTTTTCTGTACTTGCATTCCTTTACATTCAATCTGGTTATGAGGAAATGTCCTTTTTGTTAAGGCTGACTGATTGCTTAAAGGAATACATATTTTCTAGGTTAGTTGATGAAATATAAACCTGAAATCACAAGAAAAAGGGACCCAAAGCATATGAGAAAACCATTTCACAAGCAGACTATGTTAAAGGGGAAGTGGAGTGTCATTAAAAAAAGAGTACTGACAGCCAGTCTTTTTACGGAATAGGAAAACATGAGCCTCCAGACACAGCTCAGTGTACAGGCTCTGTGAGATTTTTGTTGAGATTAAGTAATTCCTGTGCGCATGTGCTGGAGGTACATCATTGGGGCCAGCCAATCTAGCAGCAGAAGACTCAGAACTCGAAAAAGACCGGGCTGAAGATGGAAGCACCAGCAGGTATTGCTTTGTCAGGGAAGACTACCATAATGGGCTAATGCTGTACATACTAGCACATTATGGCTAAAAGCTCCTTGGAACTCTTTTTTAATCTACTTTCCTTCCACTTTAAAATCATGGATACCAGGATCCTAGCATAGGACCCTCCACATTTCTGTCAGGCCCATAAAAAAATTTAAAAGGAGAGTAGGAGGAATGACCACTTGCAAGCTAATGACAACCAGCAGTCCAGGAGACTCATGTGTTTATTTTAGGGCAAATGTATCAGTATCTTTACATTAAAACAGCCTGTTGTCTTTTTTGCATAGCTGTTTATTTTATGGGGATCCACATAGTAACAATGGTCCCATTTATCTGACAATTCCCTCCAGTGTTTTCTAGAATTGTTACATGATGTATTTGTTTACTATGAGCCTCAGCTTCATCTAGTGATAATGTTACAATATTTTCCGGATTCACCAGATCATCTCTAGGATTTCCAAAGTTACACTTCCAGTGGGGCTACCCCCACACTGCAAGAGTTAACTGTTTATGTTGGTCTAGGGAATACACTCTCCTGATCCTTGATCCAACGTCAGTGACTGCTCACCTCTCCCTCCCTCTGCTCCAGTAGTAGAATGATCCTCAGCATACTCAGGTCCAATGCAAGTGAATGGACCTTGCATAGATATAAGGACATCACTGGGGCTTAGACCACCGGAGAGGGGGCTGCGGGGACCGTCTAACAACCAGGTGTGACTGTGGATCAGGAGAGTATATCTTTATACTCTAGACCAAAACAAGCACTTAACCCTTGTGGTTCTGGGGTAGCCCCCTGCAAGGGTTAATTTATAAAATGTCCGGGGCTGTTCTTGAATTTTGCAGCATTCTCACAACAGCTGGTTACTTTTAATAGAACGCATGCACGTGCTGTACCTCTGGACAAAAATCTATGCAATTTTTGTAAAAAATTGTGTTTTTAATTTGTTATTTATTTTATAGAGACGCATATTTATTTAGTTACATAATTACATAGTAGGTAGTGTTGAATAAAGACACAGGTTCATCAGATTCAACCTATGTAGTGTGTGTGTGTGTGTGTGTGTGTGTGTGTGTGTGTGTGTGTGTATGTGTATAATGCTTTTAACTCCCATAATCCTGTACATTCTGTAAACTGAGGAATCCATCCAAGTGTTTTTTGAAGCTGTTAATGTTTTCTGCTGATGCAGCTGCTTGTGGATGTGAATTCCAAATGGTTATCATTTTCACAGTAAAAAACCCTTGCACAGTTAATGATTGTACCATATTCCCTCCAATTTCTTGTTGTGCCCTTGCATTTTCTTAAAAGTTCTGTTTAAATAGTGTATCCCCCAATACTGTTGTCCCCATTGAATAATTAAAACATTGCAATCATGTCACCTCTTAAGCATCTCTTCTCTAATGAGAACATATGTATTAGTTGTAGTTGTTCTTGATAACTCAGGCCCTCCATTTCCCCTATTAATTGTGTTGCCCTTCTCTACTGTATGTACTCCAGATGTGGTCTAACCAGTAAAGTGGTAAAATTATATTTCTATTGCTTGAATACAACCCTCTTTTAATACACAGTAGTATTCTACTCACTGTGTTAGATGCAGCTTGGCATTGCATGCTATTACTGAGTTTATGGTCTATAAGTCTTTCTCCATCTCAGATCTTCCCAGTGGATTCCGTCCCAAAAGTGTATTGTGCCTTCATGTACTTTGTTCCAAAGTGCATGATTTTACATTTGTCTAGATTCAAACTTATCTGCCTCATTGCTGCCCATTTTTTAAATCTTATTAAGGTTTTGCTGTAGTGATACAATGTCTGTTTGCAAGATTATTTCCCTGCATAAGTTTTTATCATCTGAGGTGTACTACAAAACTGATGTATCTATCTATCTAAATACTGAGAATAATTACCGTGCTAAAAATATGTGTTGTTGTTTTTTGACAACTTCTACTTGTAACATAACCTTTTGTTTACATTGATGTCTACAACAGCAAAAACATCAATGATTTTATGGATGTGCGGCATCTATATCATAATTATTGTGTTACATGATGTACTGTTGGGTACTCCTACTGTAATTTTCAATTACATAAATACAGACCATAACCCACCAATAATGTCTTATTTTATGCACTTTATATAGATACCAGGGATTTGTACATGAGCTTGAAATTTGTTGCTACTGTTTATCACTACTATACCATTTTTTTAAATATATATTTTTTTAAACTAAGGGGAATTTCATGAACTTGATATTTAAACATAAAACAGACTAGGGTAAAAAAAGAACATTTTTTATAACTTTCTTTTTTATTAAACATATGACAAATTTTAACAAGCACGATGTCACACACAAGGAAGTAGTAAAAATAGTAGGTGAGTGAATTGACAATTGTCAGCAAAAGTACAGTGCAAAACTTCATTGCATAATCATAAGATGTACCAAGCAACTGTAATCATGTCAACATCCATGGACATAGCAGCTATAATACGAAAGGAAGAAAGAACCAAGAACAAATAGGGGAAAAGAAAAGAGAAAGTGAAAAAGAAGAAATTGAGAATTTCGCACTCCTCAACCACAGGGCAAAAGGGAGTGCCCATCCACAACCAATCTTAGGAGCCACTAGGAGACTGCTGAAGATTCTCCCAGGAAGAGCGCACCTTTTAGAACTTAGGGACAGAATTATTGAATCTAGCAGTACGATACTCCAAGTTATGTACAGTATGGATCCTCCGGAGTAGATCTAGGTTAGAGGGAGGAATTGGTTGTCACCACTTCAGTACTATCAAGCATCTGGCTGCAATGGGGATATGATTAATAAGCTTAGAACTTGTCTTAGTAGCACTTGGAATGGTAAGTCCCAGTAGTAGGTGCACAGGGTCATTAGGTATAACTATGTCTACCAATTTTTGAGCAGGGTTAAGATATGACCCCAGAAGGGACATTCCCAGTAACTATGTAATAGGCTACCAATATGCTTAGAGCAACGCCAACACAAGGGGGACAGTGAAGGATTCATGGCATGTAAAAGTTCAGGGGTTCGGTACCAATGATAGAGAATTTTATACTGGTTCTCCTTATATAAAGTGCATATAGATATCTTAGAGGCATTCTTTCCAAATCGCTTCCCTTCCCTCTATGTCCAAAGTCCTACCCAGAGTCCTCTCCCATTTAAGCATATAGCTGTGTTTAGGAAATGGATCACCTTGGATCGAGTTAAGAAGCTTTTAAATATTGGATATGAGACTCTTGCAAGTGGGGCCATTCAAACATAACCTCTCAAACATGGACAATGGGGAGAACATTAACGCTGCCGAGTAAGCATAATGCTAAATTTGTACATAGGTGAAAATAAATTTTGTAGGGAGTTTAACTTTAGCCTGTAAATCAGGAAATTCCAAAAGGTCCTATCCACAACATGTGTAATATCCTTAAAATTAAATAAGGAGCCTTCAAACCAGGGATGGGCCGTACAATGGATGAAGGTAGCCGAGAGGGAGTATATAGAAAGCATAACATAAGAGTGTTGAGGGAAAACAATTTAAACTTGGCCCCAGCATATCCCCAAATGTCTAATGTATGAATCATGGGAGACAACAGAACAGGAGTTTTAATTATCAAAGGGGTTGGCCAGAGGAGAGAGTTAAGATGGACGTGGGATATCCAAAGGGTGAAGAGAAGAACATGAGGCCAAATGGCAGAGGTGAGCCACCATGTAATATTTAGAAATATCTGCGAAGCTCTGACCACCCTGAGTCCTAGTGAAGCAAAATCTAGGAGAGAACGTTGCAAACTTCTAAGCTCAGTCAGTCATCTCAAAGTCATACAATAGCCCTGGAAGGATCATCAGCCTAATCAAGGTAATCTTGTCTATCCAGGATAGGCAGTAAGGCCACCACCACTGTAAGCAGTTCTTGAGCTCACAAAATAGGGGAAGAAATGTCACCCTATAATGGGCCGACACCCGAGGGGTAAGGTAGATCCCCTAATATAATTTTTTTTCAAACTTCCAGTTATAAGCAAAGGATTACTGGAAATGGGAAAGCATGTCCCAAGGGATATTGAGTGTTAACTCCTCTTTTTTAGTTAGGTTAAGTATGTAACCTGAAAGGGACGAATAGCAAGAAAATTATTTATGTAAATTGAGTAATTATATCAAAGGTTTGATTATAGTCAGGAAAATGTCATCCACAAAGAGAGAAAGTTTACAGTGTTGCCCACCGATCGGCACACCGGTGATGTCTGGAGAACTCCTAATATGAGCAGCTAAGGATTCAATACACAGGATGAAGAGAAGGGGTGACAAAAGGCTGGTATCTAGACCAGGAGCTTTGCCATTATGTAAATGTTTAACAACCATGGTTAATTCCTCAATCATAATGGATCAGTTAATAATCAATGCATTTTCTTGCGAGAGACTAGGGATAGGGGATTCGGTAAGGTAATCCCTGATACAGCCCCTGAGTCATTGGGTTGGAAAGCGGATTACGATAAATTATAAAGATGGTTATAGTAGTCTCGACGCCATCTTGGAAGCATCCAGAGGAGGATCAGGCGGATCAAAGTAAGCTTTTATGCCCGCTGGTGGGGCAGACGGCTGGTGAGGATGAGCAGACGATCTACAGGTCATGGAACTCTTGTTTTTGCCCATGATGGGGTAGAAATAATGGGCCCAGAGCTATAAAACTGTAGGGTGCAGGGAAAAACTCATTCTTGAAGTGTAAGTGTGAGCAACACAGATTAATACACAGTTGAAATACATAAGTAATCACAATCTTACAAGCGAAAACATTTAATTAACTTTGGCCAGTTTTCTAAGCCAGACAGACCCTTCCATTACCATATTAGTTTTGAGCATTTAATTTTCTTTACTAAGTCAAAGCAATACCACTTAGTCAAGACACTTATTGGTTAGGGGGAAAAAACCAAAGCAATGATAAGGACATATCTATCTACCTTTCAAAATGTTGAGTCACATAACTATGCATACAGTAAACTTTGGCTAACAGCCCTGTCCCTTCCTCTCCCAATCTGAAGGATGTGCAGAGGAATATAGGAGGCTGTTAAAAATACAGATACAGGTACAACTGATGACAATTAAATTAAATTAAATATGGATACATCCATTACTATTTTTAATTAGGGTATTTTATAGTGCGGCCTCTTGCACTTTACAAAACTTGTCTCCCACCCATGTTTGTAGATTTTCATTGAGCCAAATATTATCATTTCAAAGCTTCCTGTTACTATAGTTGTATGTGTTTATGCGATCATCACAGAATGGCATAACTGTAGATAACTGCCGCACTCCTTACCGAAGGCCCCTTGTGCTGAAAGGTGGGTGCTGAAGCGACTGCGGATGGTGCGGATCAAAGTAAGCTTTTATGCCCGCTGGCGGGGCAGACGGCTGGTGAGGATGAGCAGACGATCTACAGGTCATGGAACTCTTGTTTTTGCCCATGATGGGGTAGAAATAATGATGTACATCATCACAGAATGGGACACAGTCTGCTTTCACTGAAATTTTGAAATTATTACATAGAAAGATTGCAAAAGTAATGCACACGTACATTAAGTTCGAACTTTTATTAATTGTGTTTTTTGGGGGATTACACATTATGGGGTCTATTCACTAATGTGCCGAAGGATCTAGCCGTAGCTTCGGCTGATGCTTTGGCTAGCTTCGGCCCCAGGGCCCCTTTGGTTCAGTAGAACCGACGGGCTGCTGTACGGACTATTCACTATAGCTAGTTTGCTATTGGCTATTGCAAAGTGAAATAGCCAATAGGAATCTAGCTATGTATTCCTATGGTGATTTTTTTTATTCTGACGGCAGCAGAACCGCTTTGCCAATAGAAAACAGTTGGGCGGAGCTAGGTGCCACCGCTAGCTCCGCCCAATTGTTTTCTATTTTATTTGTTCTACTTTTTTAACTGTTTTTCTATTCTGCTCGGTATCACAGAGGTACTGAGCAGAATAGCCGAGCCGAATGCCACTCAGCAGCATTCGGCTATTCACTCACTGCTGTTCAGCATGAGAATAGGCTGAACAGCAGCGAGTAGCCTGCTGGAGGTTCGGCTCAGCCGATCCAGATGTTGGATCGGCTGAGTCGAATTTCTTCTGCACTTCGGGTCAGCCGAACATGCTGAGCATGTTCGGCCGAACCCGAGTATGCTGAGCATGTTCGGCCGACCCGAAAGCCACACGAAGCAAGCCGATGTACGGCTGATTTAAGCCGATATACGGCTGAAATCAGCCGTACAAGCCTGAAGTGAATAGCCGAACAGCGTTCGGCTCACTTCACTTCGGGTCGGTTGTTCACTCGGCTGCCTATGGCAGCTTAGTGAATAGACTACTATATGTTCCCTCAGCTACTAATAATCCATGAGTTTATGTTTTGTAAAGTATTTACCAAATTATGACTATGGGTTAAGGCCGATGTATATACATGCATCTGATCTGTGGATTATGAAATGTATTAATGGCTTATGTGCATTTAATCCGTATTAAACTGAAACTGGGTCTGGTCTAGGATATGGTTCCACATATAAATATACTGTATGTTTTCTGCATATAAAGTTAGACTATATCTACTTCTGTCTAAATGATTACATTGTTGGATTGTGATCAGCACAATTAGCACCTATAGAGCAATGGTAATTACTTGAATAAAATATTGCATTGACAGGTTTTGCACTCACAAAAATTTTATATTTTATATTGAGCTCTTTTCTATCTCAGGTGATGAAGATCCCTTAATGCCATGTTAGCTATTTTAAATCTTACTTAAAATAAATAAATACATACATAAAGTACATACAATTTAGATCTATGAACATTTAAAGGAGAACTATGGGGTAATTGTTTTTCCCCATAGTTCTCCTCAGGGTCATGGGAGGACATAAACTAGTGTCCTCCCATGACCCAAAGCTCAGTATACCGCGTGCTACAGCTCACGGTATACGGAGATCTCTGCAGCTGGGACGGATCCCGGATTACTGACGAGAACCACCCAGGTGCGTGATTGACAGCTGGCTCTGCCTATCTAGAGGCAGAGCCAGCTGTACCTGACCCATCCCCCATTCGTTCCTCCAGTCAGCGATGGGGGATCAGAGAGGGGAATCCCTGCAAAGAGCTGTGAGTGACCATCACAGCTCTCTGCAGGGACAGGATCGAGAAGTGAGCAAGTGACGGTATGTGTTCGCTCACTTCCCGATCTATTGAGCCGACGTGTGACAGTTTCAATGTCACACGTCGGCTCGAACTATGAGGTTGAGATTAATTACTTGTTTTTTAACGTGGAACTTTTGTATCCATCAAAAATATTACTCTCTTATTAATTAACTAAATTAGATTGTAATTGTTTGCATCTTTAATGCCCGCATTTGTGGCTTTAGAACAAATGTAATTGTTTGTGTAATTGCAGGCTTTTTAAAGATGTGCACGTAATAAAATTCATGAATATATTTACTTGAGTTTTTTAATGAACCATAGTTTTTATTTTTAAGTTAATTTAAGCTTGCACGGAATTATTCAACATTAACTTATAAACATGTATGGCATCTTTATATCCATTTGTTCAACATTACAGGGTTTCACCAAGTTTTGCATGTATTGCATTACAGAAGTTTTTGTATATTTTTTTAAATGAAAAATGTATAATGTTTTAATATATATGTATATGGTTATTGTTTGACAAGTAGATTACATATTTTGTAGTAATCACTCTGTTAAGCTCACTAGCTATACCCTGTTCTTGTACTGGTCCTAAATGTGTGTTGTCCTGCCAGGGCAGGCTGACCTTGGGTCATATTTTGTGAAGAGTTTCTTTAATTTAACCCATTCAATGGCTGTTAATCTACTCCTTAAAATCCCCCTTTTCTCATACTTTGTATACCTGCCTTTGAACAATTTAACACTCTAAATACTCCTATGACAGGGCTTTGTACTTCATCAGACTACTCTCAAAAAATATATATAGTCTGGTCTATATGGATAGAGTCTCCTCACTCAATCATCAAATAATCTCTAATTTGCTAACTCTGTGGAATTCTCTTTAGCTACTTTGAAACATGTTGCCATTCTAAAAGACAGAATTTGGTCCCCGATAATCTACAATTCCTTACAATATGAGGTGTTATACTTCTCTGTTTTATAAATATATATTAATGGTAACTGTTTTGCAGTAGAGATTCCTGTATTCAACAGTGGGTCTTTGGCTAATTTGGCTTATAAGGGTAAATACATTGATCAATAAGGACTGCTGGCCCCCTCCCCTCTTGGCAGAACATTTTCCAGTCATAAGATGTCCAAAAGCTAATGCATGGAGTTCTGCCCTTCTCTTAACACCATGGCTTCCTACATTTGTCTGAGAGTTGAGTTGTGTCATGTACCTTGGCGTGAGCCTGAATAGATGTGGAAAGCCTCCCCTTGCAACTCACATCTGAGTATCCCTGGAGATGGAATAGAAAGTCTATAGACTGAGGAATGAGTGCCTGGAGCTGATAATGTAGATGGCATAGTAAATGGTGCAGAGATCTGGATGCTGGACATGGTAGAAGAAGCCAACTATCAGGTGTGGATGCCAGTGGTGAGTGGTCAGCACCAGGACAAGCAGATGAAGCAGAGTTGGAGACAGACTGGGTTGGTAACTTGCACGCAGGCGAAGTACAAAATCAGGAAGCAAGGTGAAGTCAGGAGGCAGGCCGGGTCAGCAATTTGCAGAGCAGTACCAAATCAGAATCCAGAAGAATGGTCAGTGGGTAAGCCAGGGTCAGACGGCAGGCAGCAAACCACAGAGTCAGGAAACAAGCTCTGTCAAACACAGATTCAGGAGGAGATTTAGACAAAAGCATAGGGAACAGCTGAGGATCTCTCAGAAATGTGCAAGTGCAACAAGCTTCCCTAAATAGCCTGCTTTGGCACACTGGCAGGAATGTGCATGTGCACATCAGTGTGTGCATGACGTGACTTGTGGATGCATGCGCTTCTCCATTCATGCTCACATACATGTGCAATGTTGACACCATAACACTTTCTTCACACATATTTACGCGCAACGGCTCGTGCATCAGTACATGCAGAAGCTGCACTCTGGATACTGACTGAACTTCCCTTACAAGTTGTCACATTTACTAAGACCATCAATGTCTATTATTATTATCAGTCCATGCACTATCTACGAAAATATACTTTAGTTTAATGACAATGCAATTGAGCTGTACTACCTCATACAATCTGATGTAACAGCATTAATTGTAATCCTAACCTTTAATGACCTAACCTATACATTTATAATTTTTGCATATATCCCGAAGTGTTGTTTTGGATTGATCCAAAGACAGTACTTTATAGATGAAATCTGTGAACTTTTTAACCTCCCTGGCAGTATTCCCGAGTCTGGCTCGGGGTGAATTTTCCATACCAGGAGCGGTAACCCCGAGCCAGACTCGGGGCGGCAGAGAAAAGTGACACTTACCTTGACCCTGCGAGCCCGCGGCGTCCTCTGCTGTACGCGGCCCGAAAATGAAACTAAAAGTCAGATGCCAGCATCTAACTTTTAGTTTCGTTTTCGGGCGTAACAGCCGGCGGGAAATTCAAAAGTGAAAAGTTGCACTGTACACAGAATACACACAATACAATGTAATCTCCTATGATTACACTTATGTATCAAACTATTTCACTTCAATTTTTGTCCCTAGAGCTTTGTCCAGTGCCCTGCCTGACACTTTTTCACAATTTTAAGAAATTAAAATATAATAAATAATTATAAAACATTATAATAAAATAATTTAAAAAATGGTCCAGTAAATGGGAATTCTGGGGGCGTTGCCTGATCCGTACCACAGTAAATAGGGTACCAAGTTCGCACATCACTGAGCTCGGTCACAGAATCGTCGCTGTCCTCACTTTCAGTGTCTGTTGAGGAATTTCCCAACGAATCGCTATCACTCAATTCTGCAAGTAGTTCTAATTTACTATCGCTGTTTTCTACCTGGTCTAAAACCGCTTTTGACCTAAAACAGCGACGATTCTGCGACCGAGCTCAGTGATGTGCGAACTTGGTACTCTATTGACTGTGGTACGGATCAGGCTGCGCCCCCAGAATTCCCATTTACTGGACCATTTTTTTAAATAATTATATTATAATTTTTTATAATTATTTATAATTATTTATTATATTATAATTTCTTATAATTATTTATAATTTATTATATTATAATTTTTTAATTTCGTGTTTCAAACTTTATCATACCTGGGATGTCTACTGGACTCTTGTTTGGACAGATTTAGGTGAGTTATTCCTAAGATTTACTAAGAATTGCAGGCCTACAATACATAACACCAAATTTCCATGCAAAAAATTGTACCGCTTTTGGTACAAAATTCCTGACATAATCATACCGCCAGGGAGGTTAACGCACTGAAAACTCAAGATAAGATCTTGTTTGTACATCAGTAAGAAACGCTTAGTCCTGCACTCACTGCATGTTTTCACTCGATTTGTTCAGTTGCATTTGATATATTCAGTAAAAAACACTTTTGCCTATGGCCATTTCACATGCCAACTGTACACTTGTATAAGACACTGAGATGCACACCCACTGGCATATCCCTAAATAAGTTCATGTATAGCTCCACACCTTAAGCTACCGGTATGATTTCATTTGTTTCAGACACCAACCTTGCATGAAAAGGCCATAGGCAAAATCGGAATTTGCTATTCGTACAAAGTAAATCACTAAATACATGATTGAAATATGCAAAGAAAGCAGGGCAAGGCTTCCCTCTTTGTTGTGTGGGCTTTGACTCTTTTATTTGTTTGAGCACCATTTGGATTAAAAAACATACGTGATCCCTGGGAGGCTTCATTTTTTACATTGTGCTTCAGAGATCACAGCTTCATATTTATACTCATCATAGTTAAAATCTGCTAGTGAGTGCAGCTCCATTTATCTTTATTTAAGGAATGAGATGCTTGTGTTTGAATTTTCCACACTAGCTTGATGTTTAACATTCTCCTGAGAATGAGGGCTAGGTCACCAGTGCTGATAGATGGTGTAGACTGTGCTCATTTTATTTTGCTTAACCTACTCTACCAGATCTAAGCATCAGGGAGTTCTTGGTGAAATGCATGTCAAATGCCCCATTTGGCACATTTGTATGAGGTCAAAAGCTGATGGTGTTTTACAGAAATGTAACATAATGTTTGCTCTCACTCATTAATTTTTCTAAATATCAAAAGCAGAAGTGGGCAACTACAGGTTCTGTGTCAATGAAGAATAATAAGTAGGTGTAGGTATTTCTAAAATACGGTATGTTTTATCTCACCAAAGCTTTTTAGGTTTTTGAAGAGAACCTGTCACCACAATTTAATGTAAAAGCACAGATACATTAAGTATTTAACTGCTTGTTCATGGTGGTTTTCCTTTTCATAATCTTTTATTAATTGCAATGTGTCTCTTAACTTGCTATCAAATTTGACTACTTCATCAAGAGTCATTTCCATTGCACTGTCCCCTCCCTTCTTGCTTGTCATTGCTCTTTCCTGTTCTGGGAGTGTCTAATTACTCCCGTTGTTGGCTTAACACCTCCATCTCTCCCATCACCTCCCTATAAATGTTTTTATGTAGTAGCCAAGGGAGGGCTGACGAAAAGCAGGGATAAATGAAGCAGCGGTAGGCAAACTCTGGCCTTCCAACTGTGATTAAACTAAAAATCCCATCATGCATCTGCCTCTGGGAGGCATGTTTGTGGTTGTCAGAGTCCTGCAATGCCTCATGGGACTTGTCGTTTCACAACAGCTGGGGGGGGGCGGGTTGGGGCAGAATTTGCCTACCCCTGCTATAGTATGTCACTTGAGTAACAGCTCTGAGTCTGCCAGGGTGCCAACATTACATCCAAGATGGCAGCACCCAGCAGCAGTCTTTTGGATGAGGTAATTACAAATAAATAACATGTCTAAAATACATTAACTACACAAATAATATATTGGGAAGATTGTAGTTGCATGGTCTAGTGACAGAGGTTTAGATTTACTAAAGGCAAATAGGCTGATCAATTTGCAAGGGCATTTTCCCTTAGCTTAGTGAATTTTGTAAAAATTAATTCAGCAAAGAATCTCCAATCAAGAGCAAGGATTGCAATTTTGCTTGCACATGATTGAATGATGAAAGTCAGCAAAGCGTCCCCTCATTCACTAAGCTAAAGGAAAAATGTCCTTGCAAAGTGAAAACTCCCTTGCAATGTGAACAGACTATTTGTTTTTAGTAAATCAACTCTCTTTAAAGATAATGTAATTGTCTGCATAATTTGTTAGGGGTTAAAACTACAAATTCATTTAACTACCTCAATACCAGCATACTAGTTACACACTTCCTTTCCAGGTAATTTTTCAGTTTTTAGTGCTGTTTGACTGACAATTAGTTGGTCATGCAACAGTGTGCCTAAATTCATTCTATATTATTTTTGTAGACTGACTATATTATTTTTGGAAAAGTTATTTACTAACTTTTTATTTTTTTACTTAGAAAAGGCCAACAGTTTGGAAAAAATCGATTCTCCTACTTTCTGTAAACATGCCAATACAAACATCCTCAAATTGACATCTTTTTGGAAAGTTCTCTGTCCTAAAGCACTCACTGGAATATTGGGGTCTATTCACTAAGCTGCAGAGCGGCATTCGGCTCGGCTGTTCTGCTCGGTCCCTCGGAGGGACCGAGCAGAACAGAAAAATTGTTTAAAAAGTAAAAAAAATAAATAAATAGAAAACTATTGTGTGGAGCTAGCAATGACAGCTAGCTCCGCCCAATAGTTTTCTATTGGCCGGCAGTTCTGCTGCCGTGAAAAAAAAGAAATAAAAACTCTCCCGGGCGCTCTGGGAGTCTCTCGCTCCCGGCCGCCCATGAGAGAAAAACTGCTTATTCTATTTGTTTCTTTATTCTGACACAGAGCCGTATCAGAATAGAAAAAAAAATGTTTGCCCATAGGATTCCTATTGGCTATTTCAATTTGCAATAGCCAATTTTATACTTGCATTGCACCCGCCCTCTGCTGCAGTTCTCCATCAGCTCCATAAGGTTTGATAAATACGTTTTGCTGTGTGAAAATCACACGCACCTGGTGCGTGCGTGTGTTTAGGTTAGTAAATCACCCCCCATGGCTTGAAGTTTGATAGAAAAAAATATTTTTATTTTTAGATATTTTTAGAGAACATCTGTGTTGCAGATATACATACAAAAATAAAAAAGGGGGCAACAAACAGTTGCAACCAATTTAAAAAAACAATGTTTGAACCGAGATCATAAACCCAATAAGCATATTTAGACAGAACCATTAGAAATCAATACATTGTGTTTTTCCAAGCAGGAGGATGGGGCTGCCTATACCTGTCTTGTTGTGTTCTTGTGCTCCAGCATCCACAAACCTTGCATCTGCTGGTTATGAGGTAGAGGGTTGTTGTAAAGGTCAAGGATCCAATCCGTCACAGCCACCTTGCTGTCTCCCACCCGTGGGCTGACATCCCTGGCTCCTATGCCTGATGTTAACAGTGATATGTGTAAAATGTTTGTAAAAGAAAACAGAACAGTGAGCCATTCAAGATAGAGATAATATAATGCTTTCTGAGAAATAAAGGCTTACAACAATTTAAAAGTTATCTTGCACATACAAACAAATAAATAAATACAAAAAACAACTATGGCATATGTATGAAATATATATGCATTTGCACAGAATGCTTTCAGTACAAAATTATACTGGTATATATGTAACAAATGGGGTTAAATAATAGCATATATATTGTACTGAAATGACTCTGCCAGGGTGAATTTCCATAGAAGACTTCTATTTCAATAGTGTTTCCCTTTTTATAAAGTTCTTTTTGGAAATGTTCTTATTTTGACTTTGGAGAAAGGTGAAAATAATTCAGCAAAATATTTTCATGGAAATAGATGTATTTCACCAACTCATAAAAGCTTTCTGCCTGTTTTTCACTGAGAATATTGCAAACAATATGCAACATTTCTTCTATAGTGCTGTCAAAGGTAAATGTCAGTCTTTTGATCCACATATTTATTTGCTCATACATTTATACACTCATACAATCCTTCTTCTAAGAAGAGTGAGGCTAGATAATGTTTTAACCAGGACATGTGATGGTAAGATTTTAGCCATAAGAGATGCAAATGAAGGTAAGAAGAATGTGTAAGTAGTCCAAAATATTGATATTGACATGCAGACATTGTTATGAGTAAGTCTGCAAATTATTGAACACAACAAGTAAGATATAGATTTCTGTGAGTGGTCTCCACTGTTACTGTGAACCGGTGGTTTGCCCATGTAGGCAAAAAAACACATTTACCTAAATAGTGGTCCCATATGCAGCTTATACTTACATCACTTTAATTCCTTGCTACTCTATTAACATATCACATGGTCTTGTTTAAGTAAGAAGAGCAAATGAGTAGTCATCTATGCAATATGTGTCAGTTTACTAAATATACTGTACCACAAGATGTACATAGGGGTCTATGTATAAAGCAGTGACTGTGGATTCTGCCAAGCATTCTCTGGTAGAGAAAAAATCTGTCTTTTAAAACACATGGACCTTGGAGATTCATCTGCAGAGAATGACTGTTAAGGTTCTCATTCATCCTGGTCATGGTATATCTGTAAAAAATAAATCAAGGCAGCTAAACTTGCTGCATTTTTTTTCTTGAAGATGTTTTGCTGGTCATCCAACTAGCTTTCTCAATTCTGACTTGAGAAAGCTAGTTTTATGACCAGCAAAACATTGTTTACAGATATCTGCAGAGAATGTTTGTATAATGCCAGCATCACTGTTTTATACAGGTGAAACTCGAAAAATTAGAATATCGTGCAAAAGTTAATTTGTTTCACTAATGCAACTTAGCCGTCTACCAGGAGATTTTGGAGCACTTCATGCTTTCTTCCGCAGACGACCTCTATGGGGATGCTGACCATTTTCCAGCAGGACTTGGCACCTGCCCACACTGCCAAACATTTTCTGAGATTGTGGATCTGGGTTTTCATGAGCTGTAAGCCATAATCATCACAATTATGACAAATCACGGCTTGAACTATCGTGCTTTGCATGTAATGAGTCTCTCTCATATATTAGTTTCACCTTTTAAGTTGCATTAGTGAAATAAATGAACTTTTGCACAATATTCTAATTTTTCGAGTTTCACCTGTAAATGTGTCCCTTTGTAAAGTAAGTCTTAGATTGCTCAAATATATTTTGTTATATTTAATAGTATTAATGTAAATAAAATGTGCTGAAATGTGCTACTATACATATACATTTCAGTGTCCATTCGTTTTCTCTCAGTTGGATAATATCCTAATAAACTCCAGTGCTACTTAATACACTTAGAATAACTTCAACCTAGTTTTACATGAAAGTGTCTTGTAGTTAAGCAACAGTAAAGTTGCTTATCTGTCATTTGAAAAGTAAGGAATGACTGGAATGAATGCAAAGCATACAATTACAACAGCTCAGTCCATCATTTTTTTTTTACTTTGCATTTTAATGGTATCCCTTCAGCAAAGCTGAAGTCTGTCACATACTCGTACAAAATAATGACAGAGGTGGGAAAGGAAAGATTATGTAAGTACAAGAAGTGAGATACAGTTTAAAATGTTCATTTGTTCTATAGAATTGCTGTCCTGTCAACATGACAGGCACTTTGAAGGTTGGGAACGTAATATTAAATTATAATAGTCAGCACAATCCCTTAAATTACATTTAGGCCTTTTTTAAACAGAGAAAATTTCCATAAGTTTAGTTTATTGTTTAGAAAGAACATTGTTTAAAATGTATCTATAACCTGTAAGTATTACTATACAGCACTTCATTGCTTTAACCGTAGTAAAAAAACGGACGGACGGCACTTCTACATCTGCGGGTTGCCGTCTCCAGACGGCAATTTTTTTCTGCTCGCGCGCGCCCCATAGCGGGCACGCACGGGCAGAAAAGACCCGACCGTTGCACACACCCGTTACCGGGTGTTTCACATATAGGCGATCAGCGTGTCGTATCCCCCTATATAATAGCAATAACAATAAGTGCAAAAAAATAAATATAAATTAAAAAAAATAAAAGTAACACATAAAAAAGTAAAATAAAATAAAAGTCACATATAAAAAAAGGGGAAAAAACCCCCCCAAAATGTTTAACTCCCCCACCCCCACGTTTACGCGCCTATAAACGTAAATACGCGTCCGGTGCCCCAGCGCGCAAAAATTACAATTGCGCTACACATGTTACATATCGCCGCGAACGTCGCAGTGAGAGCAATCATTTTAGGGCCATCAATCACTGATAACACTAAACTGATGAGCGGTAACAGCTTTTAAAGCGTCGCCTAGGGCCAATTTTGGGTATTATCGTTTTTTGAGGTTTCGCGCGCGCACGCAATTTTAAGGCTTGACATGTTTAGTGTCTTTTTACCCGACGTGACCCCATCTTTTATATTTTACCAAAAAATTGGGTAATAATAAATGTTTTATCATTTAATATAGGGGAAACTGTTTTTTTAAAAAAATTTCGGTAATTTTTCCTTAATATAGTAAAAAAATAAAACCCCCAGTGGTGAATAAATACCACCAAAAGAAAGCTCTATCTGTCCCCAAAAAAGGGTATAAAATTCATTTCAGTACAGCGCTGCATGACGGAATAAATGTCAGTTAAAGTACCGCAGCGCTGAATACTGAAAAATGGCCTGGATGGGAAGGGGGTTTAACACGGCGGATATCAACTGGTTAAAGGGAAATTCCACATGCAATGTAGCATGGAGTGGATGCCTAACATTATGGGGGTTATTCACTATGGAGCCGAAGGATCCAGACATCCTTCAGCTAGCTTCGGCCATCTTAGTCCTTCGGTTCAGTAAAACCGAATGGCTGTTGTGTGTGCTATTTACTATAGCCTGTACAGCACCTGAAGGTGGTCGAGTGGCTCAGTGACAGCTGAAGCACGGAGAAAGGTTGGCTGAAGGGCTGACCTTTCTACATGCAAATGAAAGATAGGCGGAGCCAGCCGTGATCTCGCTGCTCGCTCCGCCCAGTTGTAATGACAGATCAGCATCTCCAAATGAACTAGGGACACTGATCTGTCATTAAACAATAACAACTAGGTGGATAGGGATATGGAAATAGGGGTGAATGGCAGCGAGTGAGCTGCCCGAGCTTTGGCTCAGCAGATCCAGATGTTGGTTTGGCTGAGTCGAACTCCTTCTGCACTTCGGCTCAGTGGAACATGCAGAGCATGTTCCACTGACCGAAGGCAGCGGATGTACGGCTGATTTTAGCTGATGTACGGCTGATTTCAGGGGGGAAGTGGATAGCCGAACAGCGTTCAGCTCACTTTACTTCGGCTGGCTTATACATTCGTCAGCTAAGTGAACAACCGCTTTTTGCTTTTGCAATGTTTTTAAAGGTCTATGTATTTTGCATTTTTTTTAAATTATATGTTAGTTCACGATAGCCTGGGGTAAGCTTATACATCCAAAAATATACCAAGGCTAGATATGTATTTTGGATGTAGGATACTCCATAAATTCCAGGAATCAGATGTAAGTGCAATTTGCACATTCTGTAAAAGCAGAACTTCAGCCAAAAATAACAAGAAAAAATGAATAGCCCATTAAAAGATAAAATAAAACAGCTTTTGATGCAATATATTCGCTTTCAATCCAGAGATTTCCCTCACATGCTTTTTTCTGCTGCTATGTGTCCTCAGCCTGATGGGCAGTATCACTAGACTTGTCCCAGCTTGGGTTTAATTAGAGAAAGTAGAAGCAGGGAAGTGATGAGCTAATCAAAATGCTTCTTGTCAGCACATGAACTGATTGGCTCCTTGAGCTGCTTTTTTCACTCAGATTCCAACCCTGCTGTAAATGGACTAAAATAGGCTGTGACTAGGTTGATGCATTTACTTACACTACACTGCTTGCATTTGGAAAAAAAATAGGTAAAGATGTATTCATTATTACACAGCTGCATTAATTTGCATATTTTATATCTTCCCAGAGTTCAGCTTTAAATGCACGCTGTTCTCTTGATCACTGACCAGAAACAAGCATGAACATATTACATGTTTGAAGACCTAATATGAACATGCTTTTCCTGGTCAGTGATACAAGAATTAATGACAAAAAGGATAAGGATGAAACCCTAGCATCTTTAAAAAAGTCAAAGTCAGCAAAGGCAGCTGCTCTATCACTCTCCTTACAGGTTACCTAAAAATATTTCCTCTGGTATTTAATACAAGCTCACTCTAATGAAAGCAGCCACCAAAATGCACAATGACACTAGAACTGCAAAATGAAATGTACCTCGAACAATAATGCATACTTTTAGCAGTAAGTACAGCATAGGAGTGTATATGTGAACAGGTACTAACATAATTTATTTGCATTTTTTCATATTTGTGCTACTTAAAGCTTATCACCAATATTTGCTATTATATTATATCTTCGGGGGTTATTCACTATGGAGCCAAAGGATACAGCCGTAGCTTTTGCTGATCCTTCGGCTCTCTTCAGCTGTAGCCCTCCCTGTTCAGTCGAACCAAAGGGTTGCTGTATGGGCTATTCACAGTAGCCCATACAGTAGCCAAAGGCAGCAGAGCAGCTCAGCCAAGCTAAAGACATATGCTTTGGCTCAACTGAGCGGAAGCGGGACCAGATGTTGGATCCGCTGAGTCGAAGTCCTTCTGCACTTCAGCTCAGCCAAACATGCAGAGCATGTTCAGCTTACCAAAGGCAGCCGAGGGCAGCCGATGTACGGCTGATTTTAGCCGATCTACAGCTGAAATCAACCGTACAAGCCAGAAGTATATAACCAAACAGCGTTCAGCTCACTTGACTTGGTTTGGGTTATTCACTCGGCTGCCTTCGGCAGCTTTGTCAATAACCCTCTTGGAAGTTTAAATCTGGGCTCATGCAATATTTATTTGATTGGACTGTACCAAGAGTTTCCTGATTGAGTGACAATCCCTGCAGGAAAAAGGTGTTGTGAATTACATTTTGTATTACATTGGTAACCCCTACACTAGCATGTTTCTGCTAATATTTCTTAGCTCAAGGGAAATTATGTTGTCAATAACTGGCTTTAGAGTTCTTGTGTTCTGAAATGCAAGGACGCTCAATGTTGCTTTACTCAATTTAAACAATAAGTGTATATTTGTGATAGAAATAAAAGTGAACTGAAATGCTGCTTGTCATACCTGGTTGCTTCAATGGCAGCAGAAAAACAGCAAATATTAAAGTTAGCTCTGATTACAAATTTAAAAAGGTCAGCATTTTCTTGCAATATAGTACTGCAATCTGCTCTAATAGGCTCTAGCATGTTCAATCACCAAGTGCTTTTCCCTGCAATTTTTACTACATGTGACATTATCCAGGTACTGCACCCCTTCTCACCATAACTCTCAGTGATCCTTTTGGAAGATCAGAAAGGAGAGAGGTGATTCATTGACTTTATAGACTCATGAGTGCACCTACTGCAGCAAAAAAAGTGCACCTACTGCAGCAAAAAGTCTACTGAAAAGACATCTATTCCTAACTGTATCAGCTCTCCACAGGCCATCACGGCTTGCAAGCGTCTCTCCTCTCCTTATGATCTTGTTAGGCAAGCACTGAGAGGCATGGGAAGGGGGGAGCACAAATGTGGATGATGTAATAGCTACAGTAGAGTGAGTGGATAAATGCCCTGTGGACTAAAATTACTGAACAGCTACAAGATCCAGCCATTCCACAGGTTGCCAATAAATGCTGTTTGTCTTTGGTCCCCTAACTATGGAGATATCATGTAAAAAAGGTATAGTTGCCACACAGTCTTCTACTGCTACAAAAGTTTAGTTTTTATTGCTCACTATGTAACATATTCATCTAGAGAGGGAAGAGAGAAGACAAAACATTGCCTTGCACTTGTCTGAATGATTGAAGTGAGCCTGGCCTAACCTTATTCATAAAGCTAAATGAAAATTCACTTTGAGTTTTTAATAAATCAATGGGGATAAGCTCATATTTGTACTGAACCTGGTGCGAATACAGTTCCTCTAAAAATGGAAGGGAGATGGGCCCATTCGCCCAATCAGTTGTGGGCTTGGGCATTGCTTGCCCCATATTAGTACATATATAGATAGGGGCAGGATGCTGGTGGTAACATCATTGAGCTTATATGGCCAAGTGGTCTTATAAGGTTAATATTATTGACCAAAAAGGACAGACTCTAAGCCAGTGTGGCACAACTTAGCATGCTATAAGCATCCTCACACAGTTAAAACTTATGGAGAAAGTTTTAAGTGTATAGAGGTTTAGGAATTGTAAAAGAAAATAACATAGTTTTGTTACTATGGTGAGGTTATGGGCCTATCAATAGACAATTAGGTATTATGATCTATTTAGTGTTGCAGCACTGGAAGCATACCGGGGAATGTACTGCATATTTTCATTCTTTATTGCATATTAGTTTTTGGAATATTTTGTATTCTTCCAGCCAACAGGTAGAGCTTTAGGCTCCTTTTCACACATTTTGTTTTTTCCTTACCTCTTGATTCAACAAAGTCTGCTTATAAAGCTCAATAATTCAAGTAGAAATGTTTACATACAAGTGAATGAGCCAAAATAGTGACTTATCCTTCTCTCTTTCCCTTCATGCAGCATTACACATTACATGTTTTGTTCTCTTACAAAGAATGTGTGTGTGTGTGTGTGTGTGTGTGTAATATATTACTGTATTTGTTGAATGTTGATGATTTATACAGAAATTCAACATATTGAATAGCTATTTTTTTATTTTTTCTAGGCTTCACAAGTCTCTTCTTTTGATGTGTACACATGTAGCAAAATTAGGTAAGTGATATTCTATAAAAGTTTATAATCATTTTATATACTCTGATACCTAGACCATAGTAGCTAGCTCTTAGTTATATACTGTTTACCTTATATTGGTAAAAAAAAGTAAACTTAAATAAGACAGATATGTGTATTTGTGCATTTTATATTGATGTTGCTCTCTGAATAATTTTCTACATGTACAATATATGATATAACATAAAAACTAAGAAAAACATATTTGCCTAGATTTTTGATTTTAACGCCTTTGTCAAGGTTTGATAGCTGTTCTACTCTTAGCACAAGTCTGTGCTTTTTTGGGGGGCAAACACTGTGATTTCAGATCCTGATTAGGTAAATGTGTACTTCAAAAACTTGAAATTTGAACAATGTGTGGCCATGCCAGAATCACCCAGCTTGGAAAATATATATATATATATATTTTAATTGTTTAATGGCTGGAAAATTGTTAGATGAACAGTGACCGCAGCCAATCAACTGATTTCATTGTTGAGTTACTCTGACAGCTGTGAGCTCCATCTGTTAGAATGCAATAGCCATGATGTGAGATTCCATGCTCTTTAGCATGACTGGGGGCATCAAGTGATTTTCTCCAGGAAGTTTTAGTGTTGCTTTTCAGGTTAAGAGCTTATTTTAATTGTTTGATTGGTAGGGTTGCAGTTATAGAGCAAGTTCTTGTTTTACAGTTATGGTTAAAATGATTGCTTAAGGTTTGTGTTGGTGTTAAATTGTTGGTGTTGGTTGCAGGGCTAGGGATAGGTTAGAGGTAAGGGACTTTTTTCCACACTATTTAATTTTAACTTTCATTTTAAAATGTTTGGTACTGATAGCCCTATCTCTAAAAGCACCAGGTCATGACAGTCAAAAACCCACATGCTGTTAAATTTGCCTTCCAGTGTACCACACTCTTTGAATTTTACATATTAAATAAAAAAACTGTGGCATAAAATAAACTGCCCAGTTTAACATACATGCCCATACAAACACGCCGACAGCAAAACATATCCCATGACAGCTCCAACAAACCACCACCAAATGTTACAATTATGATCAGTATAATCTTAAAAGAAAAAAAGGATTGTAAGTGCAAGGAAAAAAAACATTCTACACCAGGGTTAAAGAGCTTATTTTCTCTACCTGACACTTTCTTTGTAGCAAGAGGGAATGCTGCCCATTATGATTAAATGATCTTGTAGTTTTTATGCCTATAGAGTTCCCTCAGTAGACAAAACCAGGCCATAAAAGAGCTTAAGACATATTGCTTAGGTTTATTATTTTCATTGATGGTAGTAAGAAAATTTGAGAAATTTGAGAAGTTGCTAGGAGCCAAAATGAATAATATTAGAGTTAGATGGTGAATTAATTGACCAAAGCCATCTTCCAGATCCCAACTGCCTCTTATGTGACATAGAACATTATTGTCTGTTTGTAAAGATTGAAAAATGAATACATTTGTGATAATATGAAAGGTCATTGTAATTAAAAGCAATGTAATGTAAAAATAAAAATACCAATTTCTGCATAAAAGGGAACTAAATGCCTGACTGCAGTTTTATTAGATCAGTCTTAATTAGCAACATCTGAACAACTAAAGTTAATGCCTTGGTGTTCTGCAGTCTCTCTTTTTATAAAGTTTGGTGAACCCACAAGAAACATTAGATCATCTCATTTCACCTCTTACCAAATGGCAGAGAAAGCAGCGTGTTACCTGACCATTGTGCAAGGCCCAAACATGCTTATCCTAAATTTCTATAAATGAATCATGCTGCAGTTTAGGTTACTTTGCAAACAAATTGGAGCCTTCATATTTTTATGCATATAACCTCTGTGTGCATGTTCTTGTAGATGTTAATTTTTTGCTCAGGTATTGCTAGCTGGTGTAGACAGAAACATGCCCTAAAGTGTATTTAAATCACAAAGAACAAAAATGGAATATACCTTGCTAGTCCTTAGATCTGACGGGCTGCAATAGGTTTTATTATTCTGCCTTTTTTCTTTTAGTTCCCCTTCTGATTCTTCAAGTAACACACTTTCTGTCCTCAGGTGACAACACTCTTTTACTGTACTTTATGTATCGAGGAGCAGTGTGGTCACTCTAAAAGGTGGCCATACACTTTACAACCCCCGCAAGACTTTTGTCTTGCGAGGGTTGTAAAGTAATTTAAAAAACGTATGATCTGCCCATATTGAGCTGGCAGATTGTACTTGAGATCATCGCAAGCCTGCCCCGCTGAGGTGATGATTCTCGGCTGGTTTTCGAACATGCTCGAAATACAAAAGTCATGCGACCGTACAGTAGAAATGGCCGCACGCCTTCCACACACTTTGCGATTATCTTACGATCGCTGGATTTCCCGCGATTATCGTACGATAATCGTGCAGTGTATGGGCGCCTTTAGACATGAAGTACATTAGCACAATAAAACACCTCACCCTCTCCTTATCTGCATTGCATAAGGGGAGTTGTTCTCTATTCCACAGAGGTAAACTGGGCAAGGATAATAAGAAAGCTTGAGATTTGCACAGAAAGTTATGAGATTACTGGACTTCTGGCTGGATCAATGTGTATTTTGTGCTCTTATGCAACAAATATAGCAAAATTAATTTAGTAAATTAAATTGTTAGAGAATGGTTTATGTTATGGTTTGCATACACTTTAGACATATATAGGACCAAACATGTAATTCAATAAGACTTTACTAGAAGTTCAGTGTAAATCCATTTTTTTAACAAGCTTTTGAATGTGGTGTTAAAGGATACATTCAATATAAAAATCACTAGCACACTTCAATTATTGGGTTATGTGCGCTTAGTGTATCTTTCTCTGCATCTGCAATGAACATTGCACAATTTTGCACCTTGCAAGCATTAAGTGGAGTGGTTTTCTTGGATTCACACAAGTAGGATTTTGTCTGAGCCAAATTTATGTTTACACTGTATGGCCAAAACCAGTATTATTCAAATTAAACAGTGGTCACAAAGCAATAATATTCACATGACAAATGTATTTCTCCGTTTTCTGTTCGCTCTAGAGTTTTCTTTTAAGCCATTATCCATTTAGAAGTTATAACACATGAAACAAATGGAGCAATCAGAATAATAAAATATGAAGGAAACCTGTTACCAATAATGTTAATTTCTTGTAAAGTAACTTTCAACAAGAAATGTGTTCTAATGTTGAAAACCAATACGTTACACATTTTAATATCTCACATACGTTTTTCTTTTAGCGACAAATAATTGTTACATGCATAAATGATTTCTGGAGATTGTTTTAGGCACAGTAGCATAGTGTATGTAAATTGCCAAGAAATTTCCATTTTGTTTAGTAAAAACAATGTACAAGAAAACAATAAACAGTTGTAAGATAATAGCACATTAAAGACTATTGGAAAATTATATTAGATAATGAATTTCCTACAAGAAAACAACATACAAAAACATTCCCCACAATATAATCACTTGATACTTTCTTATCATGTTATTAGAGTTACAGCTTGTTAAATTTGTTTAAAAAAAATAATAGTGTTTAGTTGCAATACCACACTGAAAACACAAGATAAATATTTGCACATATAGATATTGAGTAATAGAATGTGTTAAAATCTGAATCATTGCTTTTTTATTTTGCTACATTTGAGTAGTTTGTTAATATGGAACTTACTTACACTATATAATTATATTTATTATTATCCTAATGATACCATACAGTATTTAAAATGTATTTAGGTTTGTATAACTACATATAAATGACTGTGTATAAATGATGGCCTATGTTTAAACTAATTAAAATTAAATTACTTTGTAAAAAAAGATTAAACTATTTTCTGAAGGCTAAAGCAATGAATAAGTAGAAAGGTCTGCCAAAATATCATGTCATTTTTCCTTTTAGCACAATAATCTTAAAAAATAGCTTAACCTCCCAGCATGCAATAAGATCAAGCCTGAGTATAAGGCAGTGAAACTTTCAAAATGTCCATAGACAACATTCCTTCATTTTGTAAATTCCAGGTTTGAACCATGATAGGAATGATAATGAACATTCTCAGCAGACCTCTGCTGACTCCATCAATTGATGGATCTCATTGGGAAACTCTACTAACCAGGAGAGATCTTTTCTGGACAATAGATTTATTTTTTTACACATGACAGCACAGCTAGGATGTATGTGAAGGTCCCCATGTATCCAGGTCATGGCATAGCAAGTAGTGGTTAGTCACATTAAACTTGACTTGTTTTGTAAAATAGAAGTTATGTTTCACAGCTTCTCTAAGCTATTTGTTCAGTTCTAATGAATGTCAGGAACATACCCACCATTTATATCCACATGAGTAACTCAGTTACCCTAATCCAGCCATCTTGGAATGTGTTAGGACAGATGTTGATTTTCCAAAAACAGAAACATTTGTTGAACTACCCTGCTGTATGAGATTATGTAATTAGTAGAGTTCCACAAAACCCACACACCTCCCATCCTGTTCTTGAACAATCAGCACCTGCCTTCACATATTCCATGGTGTTTGACCAGTGACTGGATTACTCCTGTAGATATAAATGCTGGGGTATTTTCTTAAAACTCCTTGGAACTGAAGAACAAGCCTGGATAAATGTCTTCAAGAGAATACGTCCAGTTGAATGTGATAAACCATTACCTGCCCCAGCTTGGATATCCTCGATGTACCAAGAATTTGAAAGTGCTTAATGTGTCATTTTGCAAAAACAAAATAGCAGTTAAAGCAATCACTTTTTAAATATGTTTGAACCAGAACATTATGTCACTTTATTAGCTTTGTATATACCCCATTGACAACACATAAAAAAACAGTTTTTTTTAAACAAATACTATAATCACTTGTGTTGCTTTTGTGAAGAAACCCCATTAAAATTAAAGTCTGATTTGGAAAGCAACAACAATGGGAAAATATTTTCAACACAGTGGGAAAAATGCCTCAGAAGAAGCCATGGCAAATTATATTTTACTGAAGGTGTTGAATTTCATCACAGATCACACTCTTTGATTGCTATCTTATTTCACATATAATAACATGAACCTGATGTCTATGAGCCACAAACTGAGCATACAGTATGTGACTCATGTATCAGAGCATGAAGGATGATATTTTTCCAATATTTGTTTATTTTAGTTTATTCTAGATTACAAATAAAATAGGAAACTTTGAAAAATGTACTTGTTACTAAACATTGGTTCTTAAAGTGTTTAATACATAAAATATGTCCTTCCCCAAAACATAATGGTCTCACAGTAGTTACTACTTCTGAATATTTTCTCAAAACCTTTATTTATGCAGACTAATTACATTTTATGGCTTTTATGGCTTAGATAAATGTAACTTTCACTTACTATTAGTGTGTATATATACACTGAGTGGCCAGTAGACATGTGCACTTTCGTTTTAAATTCGGATTTGTGTTATTTTGTTTTTCGGGATTCGGGTGTGAAAGTCAATTCGGATTCGGAATTCGGACGAAATTCGGTAGCGGTAGTTCGAACGTTCGTTTCGTTTTCTGTTCTTATTCGTTTCTTATTCGTTTCGTTCGTTCATTTGCAGCAGTGACATTTGAGGGGGAAAAATGTTTTTCTCCTCTAATGTCACTTTGCTCCAACGAACGAAACAAATATGAAACGAATAAGAACAGAAAACGAAACGAACGTTCGAACCACCGCTACCGAATTTCGGAAATGGAAATTCGGATTCGTTTGCATTCATTATGACTGGAATTCGGATACATCTGAATGTGTGAATTTCTGAAAATTCGTCCGAATTTCGATTCGGAACGAAACGAATCGCACATGTCTAGTGGCCAGATTATTATGACCACCTGATGTTTGTAGGCAAATTAGCTATAATTTCACGCTGAAGTTGCTAGAGGGCCAGACCATCATAAATAGGGAAGCAGGTTGTTTACCACGACAGTAGAAGTGATTTTTTTCTGAAGATATGGGTAAACAATGCGATTTAACAGCCTTTGAACGTGGGATGATTGTTGGCGCTCGGAGACATGAAGCGAGTATCAGCAAAACAGCAGAATTCGTTAAATGTTCAAGAGCAGCTGTTGTTAAAGTGTTTAAAGACTGGACTGTCAGCCGAAAATCTGGGTCTGAACATGTGAATTGTGGCCGTCAGCGACTAGTCAATGTTAGGGCAGAACGGAGAGTGGCAAGACTGGTACAAGACAACAGAAGGGCAACAGTGCATCAAATTACTGCAGCTCTTAATCAGGGATCCTCTCAAATGATCTCTGAATGCACTGTTTGCCGTACACTGCATCGTATGAGATATGGTAGCCGAAGGCCTGTTCGAACAACTTTGCTGTCTGAAGTTAACAAGATAAAATGTCTCCAATTCGCACAGGAACACAAGGATTGGACAGTCGAGCATTGGAAAAAAGTAATGTGGTCCGATGAATCACATTTCCAGTTGCATCATGCAGATGGCAGAGTGAGAATTTGGTGTGAATAGCATGAAAGCATGCACCTCACATGCATGAGTACAACCCTTCAAGCTGGTGGGGGCAGTGTTATGGTTTGGGACATGTTTTCCTGGCATGATTTGGGCCCTTTAATTCATGCGGAACAAAGTCTGAATAGCACAACATACAAAAGTATTGTTGCTGCCGTAGGCAGCCGAGTGAACGACCGACCTGAAGCGAAGTGAGCGGAACGCTGTTCGGCTATTCACTTCAGGCTGGTACGGCTTATTTCAGCCTTGTATCGGCTGAAATCAGCCATACATCGGGTAGCTTTGCATGGCTTCGGGTCGGCCGAACATGAGCACAGAAGGAGTTGGACTCTGGCAGGCTAACCTCCGGCAATGCTGAGCGTAAAAAAAAAAGACATTTTCGCCATGGGAAGGCTTTGCTAGATTCCTATTGGCTATTTCAATTTGCAATAGCAAACTAGCTATTGCACCCGCCCTCTGCTGCTGTCAATCACTAGTGGGGACCTGTTAGGTAAAAAAGTTTTTGACCTGGATCTAGATATTAGGTGCCACACCCCTGGTAAGTAGTATGCAGAAGAAATTATTTTAAAGAAAGAAAAAGTGGGGTTTTGAAAACACCAGAAAATGACAACTCCAACCAAAAAACATGTAAAAATATATATTTTTTATTTCATATAAATCTTAAAAAAGGAACAGAGAGGGCTTAAAGCCAATGATAAAAATAGGATAGTCCCTAAAAAAGCTCTTTCCACATGCCAAAACGGCTCCGATGTGAGAAGAAAAAAAAAAGAAGAAAAAGCAGTGTTTTTCTCCTTGGCGGCCGGGAGACTCCCAGAGCACCCGGGTGAGTTGGGCTGTCTGGAGATCAGTGTCCCTGGTTAGCTGGTAACCAGGGACACTGATCTCTCTGCAAGTGGCCGGAGCAAGCAGTAAGATCACGGATGGCTCCGCCCAGCTGTCAGAAGCAGGCTGTCGGCTAATGGCCGGCCGCTCGGCCAGCTTCGGCTTTCACCTCGGCTCAGTGGAGCCGAAGCATATGCCTTTACTGAGCCGCTCGGCCGACTTAGGGAGCTGTACGGGCTATAGTGAATAGCCCGTACAGCAGCCCTTCAGTTCTACTGAACCGAAGGGGTCCTGGGGCCGCAGCTAGCCGAAGGATCAGCCGATGCAACTGCTAGATCCTTCGGCTGCTTCGTGAATAGACTGCTAAATTTGCATTTAGTAAAGGTCTATTTGCCTTTAGTAAATCAATTCCTATTTTTTGTGTGTGCTTTTTCAGTCCTTAAACTAATATTAATACTTTGGTTTTAGTAAAAGAATACAAATTTAATGATTCAAAAAACATGATATAATTTAAGATGATTTGTAGAATTCAGTATTTTGGGCTGACTACAAAACTTGTTATAGATTCAGCTATGAATAATTCCTGAATGATTAGCCTCAGGTTACTGAGGTTATTTCTTAATCTCTCATTTTCCTTGAGCATGTCATGATGTTTGTAATAATGTGTTATGATGTTTGCATTATGTAAATTCAAAGTGCACAAATCCAAACTAATTGTGAAATATGTTATATGATAAAAACATCTCTTCTAAAAAGCTAATTATTACATCCAGCAGTTTTGAGGGTGAAATAACACACTGTACTGATATAAATACTCAGTGATAAGCAATTCAACGCCTTTTGGAAGTTAAGTAAAAAAAAAGGGAAACTGCAATTTTGCTTTTGATATTGTTTGTTTCAGTAAACATAATTATAACACAGTGAACACCAATGCACTTTCAAATTGTGAATCCTTCTTTAGCATGTGCTTTTTTTGTGTTTTTTTCAGCCATAGTGTATGCAAAGTCAAGGTAGGGATTTGCTAGAAAAGTACTTTACTATTATCAAATGTAATATGTGTTTACATCAAATAACTAGTATTATGCATGATAACTAGTGTTGGGCTTGATGTTCGAGCCGAGCGTGAGTTCGACTCGAACATCGGCTGTCTGTGTGTTCAGCGAACACACGAACTGTCAGGGTGTTCGATGGCTGTTCACCAGCTGCACTGCCCGCATCTGTCAAAATGCCCCACATGTAAGAACCGAAAAGAAAATGCTTTAACTTTTCATTTCAGTTTGACAATCAGCAGAGGAGTTGACCTTAAAGAGAAAGTTCCCTCTCAGGTTCTCCTCAGCTGATTGACAGCCGGCAGTGGAGGGGTGCAATAGCCACCCTGCTATAGCGAATAGCAGGCTAGCTATTGCACCTTGTTGTAAAATGTGTGATTAACGCCAGCCAGTACTAGAGCAGCTGTAATCACTATAAACAGAAACCTGTATCACTGTATTTGCCACCTAATTCATGTGGTGATTTCCACCACCATTCCCAATCACACTCAATGTGTCATGCAAAGACATTACAATATGAAAAGGAAAACCTCTAATTCATACAATGTTCAGTACACATATCCACTGTAAACACTATAATATTCAACACAAATGTATGCCCCCAACAATCAACAATTTTTCTTCCATTTTTCTTTCACAAGTCAATTATTATTGATTCATATTCATCTATAAACAAACGATAAATATTATACACTGCAGGATAATACACAAAGTTCATCTGCTTATAAATCCTCAGTTCATAAAATGCCTGTGAGGCTGAGATTACAAAGTGACTAGTGCGGAACAGTGACAGGCAACTAAAAACAAAAGAATCCAGCGCAATCAAATACAAAGTGTTCAGTACCTCTGAATGTATCCTACAATCTCAAAAGGTGCAGATAGGTCTAAATACAGGCAATATGTTCTCCCACAGCCCAGGCTGTATTAAACACTTCAATTAGTGGTATACAGTATATGCCAGCACTGCCGGTAATTTGCTGCTGGTATGGAAAAAAATGCACAGTGAAAATTGCAAAGCAAATAATTAGGTGGCAAACACACTTGGTAATTGGTATGTTGATATTAGTTAGGGTGGCACAATATTTAATCAGGCAACCAGAAAGGATTCATTTCCGGGAGGTGCCCTCTCCCCCCCAATTTTTTGGGGGGGAAGAGGGCACCTCTCTGAAATGATGGCAGGTGGCAGGGGAGCAAATGCTTCCCTTACTATCTTCTTTTAGGTATTCTGACAGCTCCTGCCATCAGAGTAAAAAAAACAGTATGAAAATGAATAGCTAGATTGTAGGGATATCTGCGGAAATTAACGATTAATCCCTCGATTCATCGTTAATTTTTTTGATCGATCAAAAATATTTTGATCGATTAAAGTTCTTTTGATCCGTACTCACCTCTCCGCCGTCTTCCGGGTCTTCCGTCGGAGATCCGGTGACGTCAACAGACTCCTCCCCCTTCCACAAGTGGCTCTGTCGGCTAATGAAGGGAAGGGGGAGGAGTCCGGTGACGTCGATATCCATGACATCACTGGACTCCTCCCCCTTCCCTTCTTTAGCCGACAGAGCCACTTGTGGAAGGGGGGAGGAGTCCGGTGACGTTGATGTCCGTTACATCACCGGATCTCCGACGGAAGACCCGGAAGTCGTCGGAGAGGTGAGTACGGATCAAAAGAACTTTGAGCGATCAAAATAATTTGATTGATCAAAGAGAGATGGCTACATTAAAATATCTCCATGTCATTATGAGAAAGGGCCCTGGTGAGTGAATTTGTCTACTGCTACTTTCTGCAAAGTTTTGATATGACATAAGCTCTAAAACAATAGAAAAAAGTAAGCAATTACCAAAAGAACATTGGGTATTTGTTGATTATGCCTGCCATTAGGGATTTGTGTTTTATATGGGAAGAGATTTTAAGCTATAATTGTTGTTCAGGGGACTTCTGATTTACAAAGATGTCATATAACTTCTCAGCATAACAGACCCATAAAATCTACATTTAAATATATTTATGTATCCGTACCTGCAGCAGAGATATGACCCATTAGTCATCACAATTAGCTCATATATAAAATCTATGACCCCCCATATTGTATTTCTAAAGCAAGAGCAGACAGGATTACCATGCCCACCTAATATCCATGCTTCTGGTTTTCCACCTACTACTCTTGTGAAATATTGCAACAATAATTAGCTTGTTTAGAGAGAGAGAGAAAAAGCTCCAAGACACAGATGGTAGGTGCAGAACCTTACCTGCTGTCTTTGTAAAGAAAGTAAGCACAGTCTCTAAGCTGCAGCTCGAACTTCCTCAATGACTGCCACCGATCATTCATTTGCAGGTAGACTGATCATAAGTCTTTATGACCACACATACAGGTTGGCCCTCCCCCTTCCTTTCGTTACCCGATGCAGCCGCTTGGGCCGGTGAGTACACATCCCAACTCTCCCGGCCGCCCGGGAGAGAAACACGTTTTACCGGAAAGGTTTAATCTGATCAATCGAGCAGATTAAACCTTTCCCTGCGATCGTTTTTTTTTTCTTTTCTGACATCGGGAGCCGTGGCCTGACCGTCAGTCAAAAAAGAAAAAAAAGGCATACGATTGCATAGCTAGATTCCTATTGGCTATTGCACTTTGCACTGGCACCTCCCTGAAATGAGAGGGACACCTCCCTGAATGTGCTTATTTCAGATTGGGATCCCTGGCATTGGCCTATACACATACAGCACAGCAATGAAGTAATAAAATGAACTAGCATCACACTAATCCAGCACGTTATTAATCCCGCGTGCCCCACTCAAGCAGCGGCCATATTGAGTGGGGCACGTGAGATTAATAACGTGCTGGATTAGTGTGTTCCTAGTTCATTTTATTACTTCATTGCTGTGCTGTATGTGTATAGGCCAATGTAGTTGGATCTGTATGTGCGTTATAATTAATCGAAATTAATCGATTAGTCGATTTTAAAATTAATCGATTCATTTTCATGCTGTTTTTTTTTACTCTGACGGCAGAAGCTGTCAGAATAGAAAAAAAAGAAGATAGTGAGGGGAGAGGACTGTAGGGAGGGCTGGAGGGTGCAAGCTGTGGGAGACTTAACCATCCCGTGCTTGTAAGAGACTCCATGCTGTGTGGAAATCAATTAACCCCCACAGCATGGAGATGAAAACTAAACACACTTTGCAAAATCTGCATACTTATTGTGTTTAGTTTTCTTCTCTGTGTTCTGGGGGTTAATTAACTCTCCCGCAGCACAGCATTAGAGTTATATGTGTGCCCTGATAGATATGACCGATCTGTGGGGGCAATGATGAGCGATCCCTGTCCTGTATTGATACATGTTCACATTTTTAATCACTGTGCGGGATATATAGAAAAGATGATCAAACCCAGATATGATCATCTTTTTTATATATGCCGCACAGTGATTACAGATGTATACATGTATCAATACAGGACAGGGATCATTTATAAAACATACATTTGTGTGCCGACATCATACATACAGAGAATAAAGGAGGGGGATATTTATGAACGTACATGTGTGTGCAGACATTGTACATGTATCAATACAGAGAATAAAGGAAGGGGATCATTTATGTGTGTGCTGACATATAGCTGTAATTCATGGCAAGTAATCCGTATTACTGTAAGTCTGAGCTCTATGACCAACCTTTAGTGCATTCAGATTTTGGATGATTGAATTTTGTTTAATACAAAAGAAATAGAAACTAATTTTGTCAGTAACTAAATACATCTAGTTTTAGAACAAATCCATTCGTCCAAAATTAAATTTTGCAGTGTGCACATGTCTTAACTAGTTACCCTTTAACCCCTTCATGACTGAGCTAGTTTTCAGTTTCTGTTCATAAATGACTGACACTATTATATATTGTTTTTTAGAGGACAGATAGGGCTATATAATTATATCACATATGTGTACCTAACCCCTCACTTAGTTTGAATAAAAAAAAGAGGGGAAAAAAAACTAGAAGAAAAACACTTTTTTCACAAGTTTTGATTATTTTTTTTTTTATTCAGTAATATACTTTCTTACTAAATGTACCCACACATATTATATATTGTTTTTTAGAGGACAGATAGGGCTATATAATTATATCACATATGTGTACCTAACCCCTCACTTAGTTTGAATAAAAAAAAGAGGGGAAAAAAAACTAGAAGAAAAACACTTTTTTCACAAGTTTTGATTATTTTTTTTTTAATTTTTGTATATTAATTATAGTATAAAAAATTAAGAACATTTTTTTTGTCAGTTTATATCAAGCAGTCACTATGACTGCTTGATAAATTAACCTTTTTTCAAATTTTTGGCAATTAGGCTGCTCCAAACTTAGGAACAGCTAATAATAACATTAGAGACTGATCCTGACTTTAGTCAGATTCAGACCTCACTAAAAGCTCTTTGTTCGTGCCTAGACAATCATAACTGATACATTTCACTCAAAAGATATACATTGTATCTTTTGAGTGAAATGTATCTAAACATCGGGCTCTCGAGCTGTCAAAACAAATAGCAGAGAGGTGAGTCACTGCTACCTCTCTGCTATGTTCAGCTGTCAAATACAGGATCGCATATTGCGGTCCTGTATTTGCATGTAACGGCTTAATTCTTTCATTAATGAAAGGAAGAAGCTTTTACAAAAAGCTTAATTATTTCATTAATGAATGCCTCAATACTGAGGCATTCTTTAATGACTGGTAACTGCTGAGAATCAGCTGTTACCAGCATTACAAAGACTGATATAACTCGTCACGTACAGTGTACGTGGCCAGTCATATAGGCACAAAGTGACGGGACGTACACTGTATGTCTCCCATCACAAAGGGGTTAAAGTGATATTAAAATCACTGCTCCTTTTAAAAAGTTTTTATTTTTAATTTTATTTCATTGATTCCTGTCCCTCAGGGCAATACCCGGACCCCCCATATACTTTTTAATGCCATAAATGGCATTTAAGGCTTGAAAACGGGGACATTTGATTGATAGACTTGCATTGAGTTCGAATTAGAACTTTTCACATGTTCTAAAGTTTGAATTCGAACTGAAAAGGGGGGTGTTCGGCCCATCCTTATTGATAACTAAAAAAAGGAACCTCTCCTGCACATTCATTAATTGGATTTTGAAGTAAGAGTTCTTTGAAGTTGCAAAATGTGCTGCCACTATAGCTTGTTCTATTTGTTTATTTATTGTGGTTTGATATGTTATGTTTTGTTAGTTGTTACAGCTCCTAGATCAGGGGTAGCAAACCTCCAGCCCATCCCACTGAATTTCCAGAGTTTACAAATCCCACTGAATTTCCAGTTTGTAAGACAAACATTCATCCTTTCCTTAACTGTCTGCTTTAAAAACGTACCACTCTGAGAACTTGTTAAGGCCAAACAGATGTTTTAAGCATTGCATCGCAATGCTTAAAACATAGCAATATAGCATTGAAAAATGTAGGCTGACAGCTTCTGATTTGGCATTAATGGCTGCTCTCTGGCAGAAGTCAGCAGCATACAGTCCACACTGTAGTCCACTTCAACCTGCAGGATAGTAAAACATGTTTTCTCTGTTTTTTTCTTGGTCTCCCTACCGCTAGACAAGCTTGTAGTAAAATTAAGCAGATTTGAAAAAGCAGGACATGAAGAACAGATGCTGGGGTAACAGGTGGCCTGGTTCAGTCTGTTCTCCTTATTAGAAGTATGTCTAATATAAATTTCATATTGTATCTTATAAAATAGTTTTAACATTTGGAAATTCTTGAATCTTATTTGAGACTACACTTAGCTATGGCTGGATATTCCTAATAGTGCTTTTCACATTTAAAAGGAGAACTATGGGGGTAAGTGTTTTTCCCCATAGTTCTCCTAAGGATCATGGGAGGACACAAACTAGCATTCTCCCGTGACCCAAAGCTCAGTATACCGTGAGCTATAGCTCGTGTTATACTGAGACCGTCACAGCCGGGACGGATCCCGACATTACCGTTGAGATCCACCCAGCTGCGTGATTGACAGCTGGCTCTGCCTATCTAGATACAGAACCAGCTGTATACGCGCCCTCCCCCATCCGTTCCGCCAGTCAGCGCTGGAGGATCAGAGCGGGGAGGGGGAATCCCTGCAGAGAACCATGAGTGACAGTCACGGCTCTCTGCAGGGAGATGATCGGGAAGTGAGCGAGCGACAGTATGTGTTCGCTCACTTCCCGATCTATTGAGCCGACGTGTGATTGTCACACGTCGGCTCGAACTATGGGGTTGAGTGAAAAATCACTCACCTCATAGTTCTCCTTTAATTTTTCTTTAGCTTTCTCTTCTACATAAATATTGCTAAATGTTAATTCACACTTTTTATTTATATATTTTGTTATATATTTTGTTAAACCTATGTATGTAAATGTATTATTCCTGTGTTTTCTGTGTTACTCTGCAATACCTGCTTACACACCAATGGGTAGGGAGACCCTGAGTTCCACACATCTTCATGGTAAACCAGTGGACTTACAAACCACATGCCTCTTTGACCTAAACTATTCATTGCATTGTGTATTTTTGCCATACTTAGCATATAATACATTAAATAAAATCCAGATATCAGATTTTCAATCTATATTAGACGTAATTTGCAGAAAAAACAATATTTTTTCAGAAAAATAGGGTTAGTGCAACATAATGAAAACTTGCCAGTTTGCGACACTTTGAAAATAGGTCAGTTATTTCTAAATATGTTTTGGCTTCTCTTTGGTATGTAAAGAAAGTCTGGAAGAAACCTTTTAAAACCAACATCCCAAAAAAATTAGTATGCTTGTATAAATATTAAACTATACAGTTTCAACAACACTAATAAAATATCATATTACAATCATAACTTGCACTATAGACATGTTCACAACTTAGATACCAGCAGTTTTATGTTCTGCAGGTCTTATCTGATTAATATACATTGGAGCGGAACAAAGAGGTACTGAGGTGTATGTAAAATGAAACCCATTCGATTTGTGAATTGGATACATTGCTTCCAATGGGTTTAAAAATGGACATTGATTTAAATAGCTATATTTCAAAAATATGAAGGAGTTCTGCATAATTTAATGTTTCTAAGAGACTTTGCATATTTTAACTGACTTCTGGCCAATTAAGTGTTTTATTAGTTATAGTAGTAATTAATGACAATTATTTTAACAATGTCTGAACTACATATCCTCCTGTTAAATCCCTTAGGACAAAACTTGTTGAGAGGAGTGATGTTAGACACTGCTTTAGTTCTGAATAGTAGTATATTAGTGTACAATATTTGCTAATGTTTAGGGGGCTTATTGTTTTATACGTGTTTGCATGCCTTTATTATAGAAGGTCTGTTTCCTTGGATAATGTGCTATGAAAGCTTTGGAGATGATGTTTGCTACCAAATGTAATAATGTGATGGAAGATTAGTTTGATACATTTCATGCTCCATTTTAGGTAATAGGCAACAATTGCTTTGGCAAGTGTTTTCCCTATGCATTGGTGGATCTATCAAAAACAGACTTCCTTTTCTCCCATGCAGTGTTGGAACTGTTGTGGAAATAATTTCTTGAATGCGGTTGGGCATCTTTAGACGTCCTCCATGCCCGCCCACGATCACAGAAACTGTGCCCGCACTGTCCATTGGACAGTGCTGAATCCAAAACAAAGTATAGAGCGCCAGTGAAATCGGCTCTATACCTTGTGATTGAGCTGTGGCTAATCACAGCTGTCAGAAAAGTAAACACAGGCTGCAGTTTGCAGCCTTGTCTCTGTCTCCTCTCTCACACACCGTTCGGTTGCGAGAGAGGAGATAGAGAAAGCTTCCATTGGACAGTGCTGTATCCAAAACAAGGTATAGATCCAGTAAAATCGGCGCTATATCTTGTGATCGAGCTGTGGCTAAATCACAGCTGTCAGAAAAGTAAACAAGCTGCAGTTTGCAGACTTGTCTTTGTCTCCTCTCCCACACACTGTTCGGTTGTGAGAGAGGAGATAGAGAGAGAGCTTCACAGATCAAGTAAGAATTTAAAGTGACATACACACAATACACTGTCAGTGCAGATCACAGTGTAGATCACAGTGCCATCAGTGCATCCACACTGTCAGGGTGATTGGAATTGTCAGCTGTGCAATTCACATCGTCAGCAGTGTGCGTCACAGTACCATCATTGAGATTTAAAATCGCCAGTGCAATTTACAGTGCATATCGCAGTGTCCTCATTGTAAAGGTGCCCACACATCTTGCGATAATCGTACGATAATCGATGGAAATCCCGCAATCGTACAATAATCGTAAGGTATGTGGAAGCCGTGCGACTTCTACTACTGTAAAGTCGCACGACTTTTATCTTACGTACATGTTCAAAAACCCCGCCGAGAATCGTACGATTTTCAGCGGTTGTGTAGCATGTTCGTAAGATAAAAGCCGAATGGGCCGGTGTGTGCAAGCACACACTGCCGTTCGGCATTGAAGTCATCGGAAGCCCGCCCCTCAGCAGGGCGGGCTTGCGATCATCGCAAGTAAAATCTGCCTGTCTAAGATAGGCAGATCGTACATTTTTTTAATTACCTTACAACCATCGCAAGTCAAAAGTATTGCTATGGTTGTAAGGTGTGTACCGAGCCTAATTCAAAGTGTCACCAGTCCGATTCACTATGTCAGCAGTGTACGTCACAGAATCTTATTACAGTACAGTGTCTCATTGCCTACCGCAGTGTCATCAATTCGATTCACATTGTCTATGTAAATCAAATTGTCAGCAGTGTGATTCAAAGTATCACCCAAAGTGTCACCAGTGTAATTCAAATTGTCAGCAGTGTGATTCAAAGTGTCACCAGTATAATTCAAATTGTCAAGAACACCCAAAATTGTCGAGAACACCCACTAATAGAAATGGCCAAAAAAACGTACAGCAGTGAGGAGGCATTTCAAATTCTTAGCATGTCTAGTGAGAGTGATGGAGAGGCCTCTGATTCTGGATCAGAGTATGAACCTGTGGAGAGCAGCGGTTCGGCATCCTTTGATTCAGAAGAAGACAATGTGCCCACTAAAAGATCCAGGCGTGCTGTCCAACATCCAGTTGACATGCAGCAGCCAAGCACCAGTACTGCCGCTCATCTCCAAGCAGAGGCATCCACCAGTACCACCGCTCATCCCCAACATCAGCCATGAAGAATCAGGCCCCAAAGTAACTGTGGCCATGCTAATGTACCAGAGGCACTTTCTAATCCTGAATGGCTACCCTCAAATTCTGCAAAACCGATCATACACCCATTTACTGCCCATCCAGGAGTCCAAGTCGAAACAGAGAATTTTACGGCAATCCAATTTTTTTATTTGCTTTTTACTGATGACCTATTGAATTTGATTGTAAACCAAACAAACCTGTATTATCAACAGTTTTATGTAAGAAACCCCAATTCTTCCTATTCCAGACCATTTGAGTGGAAACCACTTAGTATTTCTGAATTAAAAAAAATTCTCGGCCTAATTCTGAATATGGCACTCATAAAAATGAACTGCATTCATGCTGGTCAACACACCCAATCCACCACATGCCCCTTTTTTCTGCAAATATGTCCAGGACAAGATTTAAGATGATCATGAGGTTTATGCATTTCAGTGACAATTTGATTTGCCCACCCAGACATGCCCCCACCTATGATAAGCTCCAAAAGATAAGGCCACTTATGAAAAAAATTTCCACCAGATTTTCCGAAATGTATACCCCCCAGCAAAATATTTGTATTGATGAATCCCTTGTTCATTTTACCGGCAGGCTTATTATAAAACAATATCTCCCCAGCAAACGTGCCAGGTATGGGGTGAAACTGTATAAGCTTTGCAAAAGAGGCACATATGACTTCCGTGTGTATGAAGGCAAGGATAGTCATTTGGAGCCCCCAGGTTGCCCATCGTACATGGGAGTCAGTGGGAAAATTGTGTGGGACATGTTGTCACCCCTATTAAACCAGGGATACCACCTCTATGTGGACAATTTTTACAGCAGTGTGCCCCTGTTCAAACACCTCTACCTCCTACAAACCCCAGCCTGTGGTACAGTATGACCAAATTGGGTTGGCTTTCCCCAAAATCTAGTCCACAAGAAGCTGAAAAGGGGGGAGTCAGCCATTCTGAGAAATGGCGAACTTGTGGCCCTTAAATGGAAAGACAAAAAGGGATGTCTACATGCCGTCATCCATTCACCCAACACCTCTGTGGAAATCCAAGGAAGATCTGGTCTTACCCAAAAACCTGAGTGTCCACAAATATAATTTTTATATGGGTGGTGTAGACTTCAATGACCAGATGTTGCAGCCCTACTTGTCAGACAGAAGATCCGTTCACTGGTATAAAAAAGTTTCCATTAATTTTTTTTTCAATTGGCGATGTACAATTCATACGTAATTTACAAGTCTGCAGGAAGAACTGGCTCTTACCTCCAATATCATAAAGACATCATTACAGCCCTGATTTACCAGGAAAGTCCCTGCTGCTCTAAGTCTTCAGTATGATGCAGTCAGCAGGCTGCACGAGAGACACTTCCCTGATAAGATTCCTTCCACCCAACTAGACCAGATACCCCCAAAAAATGCTGTGTGTGTAGCAAGAAAGGAATTAAACGGGACACACGTTATTATTGTCCATAATACCCCTCAAACCCTCGCCTCTGCATCAAAGATTGCTTCCTGCCTCTACCATACCTCACTGCAATATTAGTGTAGGTATGGTGAAGATGTTTCTCCCGTGTAGTGATTTCCACATTTCTGCCTGCTGCCTTGAGTAATACTTTGCTTGTATACCCACCACGTCATGCCCCCTAAACTGATCCTTGTTTGTTTGTCAACCATGTCTCTGCCTGCCACCTGATCTGACCGTTGCCTTGAAACTGAACATGTCTCTGCCTGCCGCCTGAACTGACCTTGGCCTGGATACTGACCACGTCTCTGCCTGCCGCCTGAAATGACCTTGGCCTGGATACTGACCACTTTTTGCCTGCCACATGAACTGACCTTGGCCAGGATACTGACCATGTCTTTGCCTGCCGCCTGAACTGCCCTTGGCCAGGATACTGACCACGTCTTTGCCTGTCACCTGAAATGACCTTGGCCTGGATACTAACCACGTTTTTGCCTGCTGCCTAAACTGACCTTGGCCTGCATGCTGAGCATGTCTTTGCTTGCCACCAGAACTGACCTAGGGCTGTTTGTTGACCACCTTTCTTCATGGTGCCTGTAGTGACAAATCTGCATGCCCAACTGACAAGGTTCCAGTCACAACACCAGCCCCTGTCATCCTCTGAAGACAACTGCACTCCTAGAACCACAGGAACTGTTTTGTTTTCCTTTTGTAGAGCTGCTTGAACTTCCCTGCCACTGAACACAGTATTGTGTATAATTCCTGTGGTTAGCCAAGTACCAGAAGGACTGCTTGGCTTGGGGGAATGGGGTCATACCATTCCCCCAAAGTGCTCTACACCAAATACCATGGAGCATTTTGAAAGCCTCATGGTGCTCTATGGTATTTACACTCCTCTGTGTGGCTAGGCTGCAAAAGTCTCACACATGTGGTATCCCCTTGATTGGGAGGAGTAGAATAATGTGTTTTGGGGTGTAATTCTAAGTATGCCCATACTGTGTATAAGAAATATCTTACTAACTGACAACTTTGTGTAAAAAAAATAATTTTCTATTTTCTTTCTGTATTTTTCAAAAACTTGTGGCAAAAGAAGACATCTTCAAAATACTCACCATTCCACTTATTAAATACCTTGGGGTGTCTGCTTTACAAAATGAGGTCATTTTATGGGTGTTTCTACCGTCTTGGCATTTTAGGGCCTCAAGTATTGCGATAGGCAGTCAGGGCACCAGGGTTGATACATTTCAGATATATATATATACACCATCTATGTGTCTATGTGTACCGCAGCGCTGAATACTGAAAAATGGCCTGGACAGGAAGGGGGTGTAAACACCTTGGTCAGCAAGTGGTTAAAGATCTTTTTTAAAGTCTACTTTGTTCCCCTAAAAAATAATGTATGTATTTCTTTGTTATCCCAAAGTCATCTAAAAATTGTTCTTGTCTATAAGGAGTAAAAAAAGGTATGAAAGCTGATGGGGTAAAGTCCAACTCCGTGCTTTGCAAAGTCTTCACACACATAAGCCCTGCTGATTGTAGAAGGTGCAGTCATGATGACCTGTGTGCAGAGCTTCCAATAGACATGCACACATCATAGCTGTGTGATTGATGTGCACAGTTCTTAGGCCACAGGTCAGTGCTAGAGGATAATAAGGGGGATCTAAAGCAGTTACAAGTAAGCCACTTTGCAGTGCTCTGACAGGTAAATGAAAAGGAGATAAATAGTGACAGGAAGGAGTGTGAGGAGCAGAAAGGAGCGCCAGTTTCCCATCTTGTAAAGTTCTGGAGTTGTGCTTTAAGTTATTTTGACTTAACACAATAGTGATTGTACCCTTTGTAGCTAACACTCTTCTATGCATAATGCAGGAAGTTTGCTTATAGTATATTAGATACAAAAACTAAGATGGCACACTGCTTTTTATGTCCCAACTTAAACAGCAAACTCTTAACCAGTCTTGAGGTGACATTGTTTGAATTCTCTATTTTGATCTTTCATACAGTCAAATGACAAATTTGTGCTCAAGGTAGTTACATGTTGTAATTGGAATTCATATTTGTAAATAATCTCACATTTTGTGACAAATTTCTACTGCAACATGTGTCTGTGCAGATATAGTGGTGGCAGGATGGAATATCTGACTGCTCAAAGACCACAACATGTAGTGTAGGAAGCTCTTTAACACCTGTTTCCCTTGTCCCTCAAAGGAAGTAAATAATAAAATTTTTGTACTCACTGCAAAAACCTTTTCATGGTGTCCATTGAGGGACTTAGGAAGTTGTTCACCTTTGAGTTATCCCATGCAATTTTTTTGATGAATATGATATGCACGTACTTTTGGCTCAATCTTAAGCCCTGCAGATGTTATATTTTTGCAGGTTGTGTTTGCAGATGTGATTTCGTAAGCTAATTGCTAATGTGTGATTCCTAATTGACCACTTGCTGATGTGATAATATGAGTTTAATTAGCATTGAAATAGTAATTTATCCATTATACACAGGTATGCACGCTAATTGATTAATTTATCAAGGGATTTGCTTTCAAGTAATCTGTTGTTATTTTATAAACATAGATGTTTTGTTGGATAAACAGAATATGTCAAAAACAAATTCCGTAAAATGAATGAAATGTATTAACTTATCAAATGTCAAAATATTTGATTACTGATTTGTGCCACATGCCACATTAATTCCATTGGGTATTCTGTGAGCATATTTAATAAATGTGGCATGTAATGCATGAAATGTATTAAAAACAAATGTCGTATTAATGATCTGTGCTAACTACATACTGTATAAAATACTGTATAAAATAACATATTACACCACAGCTGAAAACTTAAACAATGGAAAATCATAGATTTTAACGAGTTTAAAAAAAGTGATGTATATTGTATTTACCTGTTTTATATTTGTTACAAGACAAAACAAAAAAAGAACATTACCCTAACAAAACAGTGGCAGTCTACAATAAACCCCAGGAATTAACAATCATGTTAATTAATTAATAAATGTTGAATAAAATATTTTATTTTCTAGACTGTGAGAGTCAGTGGGGTTGATTTACTAACCTTATAAACACACCACGAACGTGTATACACCTCTGCAGTGTGTTCCCTCCCAGCATGATCTATGGGTGGAATCTAAACACCTTTGTAATGTGTACACAACCAGCAGGTGTGTTGTGCAAAGCCCTGAAGGAATTTCAAGGTGATGTTGGGTAAATTAGCTCTATGTTGTGTTGCTTGCGTTGATGAATGCAAGGAATGTAAATGCATGAGCTAACCATTTTTGTCTAAACTGTGAAGCAGCATTATATATGCATCATGTGCATGATTTTTCAATATATGGCATTAGTGGAAATATGCTTTTAGAGACTTTTTGGTTGATAAATACATTTTGCTGTGTGAAAATCACACACACCTGGTGCGTGTGTGTGTGTTTAGGTTAGTAAATCACCCCCAGTAACTCCCTATAGAGAAAAGCTACCAACTGTCACAAGTGTAGGAAATAGGGGGCAAGGCTAATGGTTCAAAGGAGGTGTTCTTATCTGTTTCCTTCTCTTTCAACTGAACAATAAGAGACATTTTATTGTTATTTGTATATGTTTTTATTGTGCATTAATAAATATGCATGATTTTAAACTGTTGTAAAGTACCATTAAAGCCTAGTTACTAGTTTCATATTTATTTTAGGAAACAAACTTTTTTTAATATAACCATAGAGTATTAAATATAATTAACTGTCCACTGCATATATTTTACTAAAACATGCAGTTGTTATAAAAACACAATGGAAGAGGAAGAAGAATGACCTTCTCATGGAATGGGATTATAAGAGGACAGCTATTACGAGCTATCATAGGTTGATATTTAGAATAATCATATTAAAAAAACAGCTCTCAAAACAGCTTGAGAACTATGAAATTATGTAAGCAAAAAATTTTTTTATTGCTCAAGGCAAATTCTAGCCACACACAGTGACATTTTTAAGACTTGATCTTTAAGATCAACAAAACTGACAATTCAATTGTAAAGTGAAAAAAATCTACTTGGTTGGGTATTATTTTAATTAGTTGTTAAGGTTGACGTTCATACTTCATGTTGGTAAATTGTAAATTGTCATTGTAAAGACCTGTGACAGATTTGCAAGAAATTGATGGTCTGAAGAGGTCACATTTCCAGATCACATTCATGTGAATGTGCCATCCACAGATCTTTAATTTATTTTGGGACCCCTAAATCAGCTGTGATAAGGTAATCATTTACTTAAGCCTGATCTTTAAAGTGTATTTTTTACCTTTGCAGCTAAAATTTGAGAGACCCTTACAATTATCCTTGATATGTATTTCCATTCACAAAGCAAACCTAAAAATAGTTTTTAAAAGTTAGCTTTCTAGTTGTTTCTTTGGAGCAGGATTATACATATCACTCCACTGGCAGCTTGAATTTTACAATAACTTGTTGAACAATACATAATGGAAATACTTAGGGACGCAAATATACTTGTTTGGGTGTTTTCTTGCAAAAAAAAATCAGATTTTATCATGTGTGTGCAAATGTAAGACATTGCTCTGGGCAGATAGTGGTTAAAAAAAGTGTCAGGAACATTTTAAAATAAAAACCTTTGTTAAGAGAGATAATACATTCTGCCAGCACTGTACAGACATGGTTAATTGTGGTAAACATGACTAAGTAAGATTTGTATAGAATTTGTTTAGCAAATAAAAATGTAAGCAGCAATTCTAAAATATTTTTTAAAGGTATGCTACGTGAATGGAAACATGCAACAAAGTAGTTATTATCCCAACTTGACAGCAAAGCTAAAAATACATTTAAGATTTTTGTTTCTCCTACATGCAAAAAGATTAGTATACCAAATATGTAGTTGTTTGTGTGATAGATTTAGAAATACAGTAAATGTGACATCTCAAATAAAAGCACTTTAATTATATAATTACATATATTACAAGAGACACATTTAAGATTGCTTTACTGTCAAAGTGTGCTATATTGAGCTGCCCGTTTAAGGTTCTGGAAGTTTTATGCTCTGTAAATCTAATACAATTGGGAGTTGCTGGAGGCTTACAGAGCCCTCCACACTCAATGTGAATGCTGTTTAAACTATTTATATGCAGAATTACACCCTAAAAAAAATAACTCAAACCATTTTTAGGTGTTGCAGCTTGCTCAGTAGATCCTTCTTTAGAAGTGGCTACAAAGAATTATGATTCTCTAAGCTAGTATATCAAACCAGAACAAAGGGTTAGCATTTTATGCAGAAAGTACGCTAAGCTTGCTTATAAATTTCACATAGAGACACACATAGCTGGAAGGTCTTGTTGCAGTGAATGGACATGGGGAGATGGGAGTTGAGAAGCAAGTTCAAATGCTAAGACAGGATTTCTGACCTGAGGATGTGGCAGAGTACATACAGGTGAAACTCGTATTATTAGAATATTGTGCAAAAGTTCATTTATTTCACTAATGCAACTTAAAAGGTGAAACTAATATATGAGATGGACTCATTACATGCAAAGCAAGGTAGTTCAAGCCATGCTTTGTCATAATTGTGATGATTATGGCTTAAAGCTCATGAAAACCCCCAAATCCACAATCTCAACATTAGTGTATTGTGTTTACAGTAAATGGGAATTTCCTAGAAGCCTTGACTATTTATCTACAAGTAGAGGTGTTAAGCAAGGAATAAAAAAACCGAGAATAAATAACTACCATCTTTTATTAACTCTTTCTAACCCTCAAACTTGATCCTCTCTCACTCTAACCACTTAAAATGTCCCTAAAAAAACATTGATCCTTAACCTTAGCACTAAAGCTTAAGTCCTGCCTAAAACTTAGAGGGTTATTCACTAAAGAGCCAAAGGATCCAGCCGTAGCTTCAGCTGATCGTTAGGCTCACTTCGGCCACCTAAGCCCTTTGGTTCAGTGGAACCAAAGGGCTGCTGCACAGCTGAGTGGCTCAGCCGAGCTGAACACATATGCTTAGACTCTGCTGAGCCATAGTGACAGCCGAAGCATGGAGAAAGGTCAACCGTTCTCCACGCAAATGACAACTGGGCGGAGCTGGCCGTGACCTGCTCGAAGACTCTGGAAGGTGCTGTCCAAAAATAAATAGTTGGGTAGGGCTAGCGGTGATGTCACCACTAGCTCCACACAATTGTTTATATTGTGCTGGCATCTATCAGATTCTTCATTCTGAGGCTTGAGTTTGTCGGGTGCATGGTTTTAAAAAAATATATTTTTAATTTATGATTTTTTTCCGCCAAGTTGTCATCCTTGTGGACAACGCTTAGACGTCGTGATTGACCTTATGATTACATCGGTGGATCCATTTTTGGGTTTTGTTTTTTTTTTACAATAAAGGACTTGTCAAAAGCCTTTGTTGTGGTTTTTTTCAATTAAAAGATTTTTTGCTAAAGTCTGGACTTTTAATTTAAATTCTATTTTAACCCTTTTGTTAATGGGTAGGTGTACAAATACCCGTTACTCATTCACAAGGGGGTGCATCTGGATTCCCCTTGATTAAAGGGGTGCAATTATGTGAATAAGCCCCCCTGCCCGCAACCCCACAACCAACACCAAGGGCTTGTGTGGAAGAGGCCCTTGCCCCCATCGGCATGGAGGCAAGGGGCTTTTCCAGGGGCGACCATGGAAAAACAGCCTCCCAAGGGCATGCAGCCTGGTATGGCAGGGAAGGGGGGCTTTGTAGCTGCTTGCTCGTTCCCCCCTTTCCTGTCCTGCCAGGCCCATGATCGTATCAACGGTCTGGTATGGAATTTTAGGGGGGACCCCAAACATTTTTTTCTTTTTTTAAAATGGTGTCCCTCCAAACTTTCCTACCAGACCTGAAGGGTTTTTTTTCTTTACATTTTTTATTATTTTCCTAACTTTAACTTATTTTTTTTACATTTATTGAAATAATTTTTAAAAATGTTTTAATTTGTTTACGTGTTTTTTTATTCTGCTTGCTACCTCGGAGATAGCGAGCAGAATAGCCAAGCCAAATGTCACTCACCACTTAGGCACAGCAGAACGTGCAGAGCATGTTTGGCTGATTGCATCCAGCCAAAGCCAGCCGATGTACGGCTGACTTTAGCCAATGTACGGTTGGAATCAGCTGTACAGAGCTGAAGTGAATAGCTGAATGTCATTCGGCTCTGTTCTCTTTGCCTTGGTTATTCACTTGGCTGCCCTCAGCACCTAAGTGAATAACCCTCTTGGCCAAGCTCTAAAAGTAAAACCAAAACACCTTACAAATAGTCCACAAAAAGTAAATAAACAACAAAACCTTGAAAAGGTTCTTTAATTGAACAAAAAAAAAATCAGTCCTTTTTTTTTAAAAAAAGGCTCCAACTATGCAATCCAAAAGGTCAAGCACATCATTCAGCGATGCACATCCTCGTCAATTACTATGAACGCCCGCCGACTCTTCAAAATCAAAAAAGTCCCACCATCTCGTCTATTCCCACAAACACCCAATGCAAAATGACAGGTCTAGGCTGAATGTAAACAAATGGGTGGACCGAGTCGTGATGTTACAACTCACTCCGCCCATCTGTTTTCATATCATAACAGCTCACTGTCCTCAAATGGCATTAAAAACAAATGTACAGCATTAATCCCATGATATCAAGGACTTGTCAAAAACTAACTTTTACAATAAAGGACTTGTCAAAAGCCTTTGTTGTGGTTTTTTGTTTAGGTAACCTCTTCCCACCGTTAGGACATTCCATGGTGTCCTGGAAAGCATGTGCTTTAACAACATTAGCACCGCATGGAACACCCTAACATCTGAGCTGCCCCCCCTTATACTTACCCACTGGGATCAATGCAAGGACTTGCCTGCCGCCTCGATCCGCTGCTGTTCAGGTCTCCTGAGCACTGTCACTGTGATCAGAAGTGATACATTGTAACAGCTAATGATTCCAATCATTGGCTGTCATCACTGTTCTGCTTCTCTCTCCTCAGTGTTATCTGAGGGAAGAGAAGTAGACCAGTGATACTAAGTGTCCAAGTTATAATTAAAAGTTATAAATTAACAAATTAACCCCTTCATTGCTGATCAAAAAAACAAACATTCTTAATTTCTCATAATTGGTTAGAGGTAAATTATGTTTGAACAGACATCTAGCTAAAATTGCTGAGGCCAAATGCTGAGGCTAGCATTCAGCTATTCACTCTCTGCTGTTCAGCCCGTTTGAGAATATGGGTGAACAGCAGGCAATGAACTGCTGAACATTCACCTCAGCCAATCCAAATGTTGCATCTGCTAAGGCGAATGGGTTCTTCCATTTGGTTCATCCGAACGTGCTGAGGCTGTTTGGCTGAATTTAAGGGAGGTGAAGTGAGCCAAATGCAGCCAATATACTTCTAAAAATAGGTATACAGAGCTTCAGTGAATAACCTCAGCTCACTTCACTTCAGTTATTCATGCGACTTTGCCGCATTGAGCGGCCAATGGACGGGGTTATGTATTGTAAAATCTTGGATGAGAACCTCCTTCCCTCAGCCAGAACACTGAAGATGGGTCGTGGATGGGTCTTTCAGCATGATAATGACCCAAAACATACTGCCAAGGCAACAAAGCAGTGGTTCAAGAAGAAGCACATTAAGGTCATGGCACTCCAGACCTAGCCAGTCTCCAGACCTTAATCCTATAGAACATGTATGAAGGGAGCTGAAACTTTGAGTTGCCAAGCAACAGCCAAGAAACCTTAAGGATTTAGTGAAGAAGTGGACCAAAATTCCTCCCGAGATGTCTGCAAACCTGGTAACCAACTACCAGAAGCATCTTACCTCTGTGGTTGCCAACAAGGGTTTCTCCAGCAAGTGCTAAGTCATGTTTCGCTTGGGGATCAAATACTTATTTTACTCACCGAACTGTAACTCAATTTATAACATTTGTATCATGTGTTTTTTTCTGGATTTTTGGTCAATATTCTGTCTCTATCATTTAAAATACACCTATGATACAAAATATAGACATTTCTTTCTTTGTATGTGGGAAAACTTACAAAATCTGCAGGGGATCAAGTTTTAATTTCCTCACTGTATAGGGCTCTAATAATATGAGGGATGAGTCTTTGGGAGGAGTCACTGCTAAATAGTAATTTCCTTCTGTATGTGAAATTGAACTTAAAGCCTGTGAACAAAAAGGCATAAACAAATAGAGGTGCATAAAGTGACAAGGAGCCCAAATCCTCTGCTGTATCTCCAAGTCTTGTAGTAAAGCCCCAGCCTGTGCTCTTTATCTCTAGTAAGTTTGGGCCCAGCCTATGTAAATGCATCTTACCCCTGCCAATTTTACAATGTTGCCTCATCTGTGATCTCTTACTTCTAGTAGTGAATCACCTTCTTGTGCTGTATTTTATCTCTTGCAAGCCAATTTATATCTGCCTATTACCGTCTGATGGAGCAGCATATGTTTCTGCTAAAGCTATCTAAAAATACCCTTTATTTTCAAGCTAAAATTAATAATATTGGGGGTGATGCTGCTGTTTGTAAGTCAATGTAATTATAAAAGAAAAATGAATTCCACAGCCACAGTACAGAGCAATGCAGTGTACTCTATCGCTGAGTTGGTCTGTGAAAATCATACTATTCTATAACTATAAGTATAGCTTTAAGGCATCCTTGAGCACAAAGCCACATGAAAGGCCCTCCCCTGCTGTACTTTTTTTTGTTGCATTGTTACATGTCTTACATGGCAGTGTCTAGTTTCCAATGCCTTTAGGTGACAGTATTTTCAATATTCATTAGTCCTAGAAATGTCCAAAATTCAACAGCAAGATTCACTCCCCTAGACTTTAAAAGTAGCTTGCCAGATTTTAAATAAGATTTGCTGAACACTTGAAAGTAAAGTTGCAGGACAAATCTGCTAGCACTGTTCCTGGGTGTCCCTGTCTCATGCAGGGGTGGATCCAGAGTCTAGTCTCGGGAGGGGCACTGTAAAAAAATATGCCCCCCCATCTGGCTCTTCCACTGCTACTGTGCCACCCCTTTCCTCTCTCACCGCATATGTGTCCACTCCCCCCAGCTCTCCCCCCAGTGTACCAGGGTACTCCAGCGGAAGACAGTAAGGTGACGCAGTGGGGAAGTCAGTAAGGTGACGCAGTGGGGAGGTCAGTAAGGTGAAGCAGCGGGGAGGGCAGTAAGGGGGCGCAGCGTGGAGGGCAG
>NW_017307424.1:320579-328188 GCF_000935625.1 Nanorana parkeri | reverse complement strand
TTTTTTTGTTGCATTGTTACATGTCTTACATGGCAGTGTCTAGTTTCCAATGCCTTTAGGTGACAGTATTTTCAATATTCATTAGTCCTAGAAATGTCCAAAATTCAACAGCAAGATTCACTCCCCTAGACTTTAAAAGTAGCTTGCCAGATTTTAAATAAGATTTGCTGAACACTTGAAAGTAAAGTTGCAGGACGAATCTGCTAGCACTGTTCCTGGGTGTCCCTGTCTCATGCAGGGGTGGATCCAGAGTCTAGTCTCGGGAGGGGCACTGTAAAAAAATATGCCCCCCCATCTGGCTCTTCCACTGCTACTGTGCCACCCCTTTCCTCTCTCACCGCATATGTGTCCACTCCCCCCAGCTCTCCCCCCAGTGTACCAGGGTACTCCAGCGGAAGACAGTAAGGTGACGCAGTGGGGAAGTCAGTAAGGTGACGCAGTGGGGAGGTCAGTAAGGTGACGCAGCGCGGAGGTCAGTAAGGTGACGCAGCGGGGAGGTCAGTAAGGTGACGCAGCGGGGAGGTCTGTAAGGTGACGCAGCGGGGAGGTCTGTAAGGTGACGCAGCGGGGAGGTCTGTAAGGTGACGCAGCGGGGAGGTCTGTAAGGTGACGCAGCGGGGAGGTCTGTAAGGTGACGCAGCGGGGAGGTCTGTAAGGTGACGCAGCGGGGAGGTCTGTAAGGTGACGCAGCGGGGAGGTCTGTAAGGTGACGCAGCGGGGAGGTCTGTAAGGTGACGCAGCGGGGAGGTCTGTAAGGTGACGCAGCGGGGAGGTCTGTAAGGTGACGCAGCGGGGAGGTCTGTAAGGTGACGCAGCGGGGAGGTCTGTAAGGTGACGCAGCGGGGAGGTCTGTAAGGTGACGCAGCGGGGAGGTCTGTAAGGTGACGCAGCGGGGAGGTCTGTAAGGTGACGCAGCGGGGAGGTCTGTAAGGTGACGCAGCGGGTAGGTCTGGGTGACGCAGCGGGGAGGTCAGTAAGGTGACGCAGCGCAGAGGTCAGTAAGGTGACGCAGCGGGGAGGTCAGTAAGGTGATGCAGCACGGAGGTCAGTAATGTGACGTAGCGCGGAGGTCAGTAATTTGACGCAGCGCAGAGGTCAGTTAGGTGACGCAGCACGGAGGTCAGTTAGGTGACGCAGTGCGGAGGTCAGTTAGGTGACGCAGTGCGGAGGTCAGTAATGTGACGCAGTGTGGAGGTCAGTAATGTGACGCAGTGTGGAGGTCAGTAATGTGACGCAGTGTGGAGGTCAGTTAAGTTACGCAGTGCGGTCAGTAATGTGACGCAGTGCAGAGGTCAGTAATGTGACGCAGTGTGGAGGTCAGTTAAGTGACCCAGTGCGGAGATAAGCGGTGTAAGAAAAGGGACTTACAGTTGCTATGTGCTCTGTCCTCATGCCCTCTTCTTCCTCTCCAGGTGGTGGATCCGGGGGGGGGGGGCAACAGGGGGGAGCATCCATGTATGCTCCATGTGAAGCCCCCAGCAGCCTTGTTGTGCAGCCTTGTTGTGCCTCCCCTGCAGGTGCCTTCCCGCTCTGCTGAAACAAGCCAGGCATCCAATGATGGTGCTGCCGTCTCCCTCCCAGCCAATAGCAAGCAAAGGAGGGCGGAGGCAGAGCAGAGCCATCAAAGGAGATTTCCTCCTCAGAGTAATCTGCTTTTCAGAGTAATGGGGGAGGGTGGTGTTTGAAGCCTATGATCCCTGCACAGCGGCCGGGACATACAGCTGTAAAGCTGTCACACAGTTTGCTGCGTTCAGTGTAAAAAAAACGGCATAGTACTTGGAGTGTTCCAATTTTTTACACTGAATCACAGTAAACTCTGTGCAATTGCCCCGTTGCCCCCCCCCCCTGGATCCGCCACTGGTCTCTTGCCTGGTTTACTACTGCCAATATCAGTTGCCGGCACACCCCATGATATACTGTATATATAAATGAGAAAAGGAGGAAAACATCAATGTAATAAGACAGTATTATGATTACTTCGATACTCTCTTGGAACACCTATGAGTAGGGATGAGCTCAGGTTCAAGCCTACAGCTTGACGCAGACTTAAAAAGGATGGCCCTGTACAGAGGACAATATACTCCCCTGGCAGACTTTGCTAGCATCAGAGGTAAGCAGTGATCTGGTGATAATTGTATTTACTGACAGCTAACAAGGAAATGAGTGGGTGATATAACAACTGCCGCCTCACTAACTCGGCTGTCATTCACCAGAGTGTTGTTACCCATGGTAGGGTACAGCAGTGGCTGCTGAACAGCACCCTTCTGCACAGTGCTCTTCTACATAGTGACCTTATTAAAAGATTTTCCTCTATTGCCATTATGGTGACAACAGAAATGTTTTCACATTTCTTCACTTTCTGTCCTGGTGATAATACTCAACGGTTAACCCTTTCCCTGCCAAGGACGTATGGCATACGGAGGTACAAAAGTGTTTTCGGCTGGCCAAGGACGTATGCCATACGGACCTGGCATTTACAGTTCTGCTATAAGCTCATGGTCGCTTTAGTGACCATGAGCTTATACTAGAACTGTTCCCCGGACTGTCCTTCAAATTAATAGCAATTTTAATCAATTAATCAATTTTAATCAATTCAATTAATAGCTGTCATCAGCGACTCACAAGCCGCTGATGACCGCTATTAGCTGATGCCGGCCACCGGCATCTGGAGTCTCTCACCCCTCCCTGGAGCTGCTCCATGGAGGGATGAGAGACTCCAAGAATCCCCGCTGCTGTCCCCCACTTGTAGGGTCTGTGGATCTGAAGTCAAATCAACGGCGGGGGGGGGGCAGAGGAGCGAGCGGCGGCTGGCCACAATTCAGGATGGCAGAGCGGCAAGTATACCGGAGCCGCTGTCATCCTGTCAGTTTTCGGATGACAGTGGCTCTGTGCGTGGCCGAGCAGGGGATCGATAAATATCACCGATATTTATCGATCCTCCTGTGCAGAGCAAACACCGGAGTGATCGTCTGATCACTCCGGTGTTTGGAAATAACTGGGGCCTTCGTTAAGGAGTCCTTAAAAATGAGGATTAATGGGCTAGTTATAACCTGGATTAATTCCTTAAGTTCCTTGGGGCGCAAGTTATCCGGACCCACGACTTTGTTTGCATTGAGCATTTTAAGTCTTTGTTGTATCCCGGTTTCCGTAGTACTATCTGTCCCCAGTTATGAATGAACAGGCTGTGATTTATATCACAACCTGTTCATTCAAGAATTCATGAATGGGGAGTAGCACTCACTATAGAGGCTCCTCCCCATTCATAAACTTGTAACAGTAAAAATATTTTGCTATCATCAGTTTCTGAATGAATTAGAAGCCTCTGTACTGAGTGATTCCCATTCATTGAGTGCTGGGGCTTCAGAAAAAGAAATTGATGTCCTCAATTTCTTTTTCTATTTCAAAAGGGAAATGTCAGGGGTCTGTTTAGACCCCAGATATTTCACCGCAGCCCCCCCAACAGTAAAAAAAATGTAAAAAAAAAATAAAAAAAAATGTGTACAACAACTAATAAAAAAAGCACAACCCCTCCCTCCCCCACATAACACACATATTGAGGTGTATGCCATGCACTGCAGTGCGTTGTTAGAATGCATCGCAGTGCATGTTTTTTTTTTTTTTATTTCTTTGAAAAAAAAAATTAAGTTAACTGTGGCAGTGCATGGCAAAGCTTTCTGACGCATTGCCAGGTGTTGTGATCTTGGTGTTGCAATTCAATATACGCCTGTATCATTTTATCACAACACAAACACCAACACAGTGTAAAAACAATTTTTTAACATAAGTCACTTATTTATAGTTTTGCTTACCGTAATTTTTTTACCTTTTCGCAAAAAGGCGCAATTACAAATTTGCTAATATTTGTTATTTATTAACTCAAAACAGTTTTATCTTTTAGATTTAGTCAGAAAATAGTTTTTTTGTGCACGGATACTGATTTTGGTGTGTTTTAACAATTGAATTGTGTATTTTTATCGGTTTAATATTAATTTGAGAAACATTTGCGCAATTATCGCAGGGCCTACACATGTAGTATCACCATCTTTTTATTCTACCGGGCCTGCACTTTCAGAAAATATATGGTTTGGGGGTCTTTTACAAACGCTAGCAACCCAGCAGTTGAACATCATATCAATGGGAAAAATTGCAAAAATGGTGTGGCCAGCTGATTTGAAAAATGTTCCGGAGGGCTTGGCAGCGAAAGGGTTAAATAGAGGGGGTGATTCTCCCAAGCAATAAAGCAAAAACAAAAATGACAGGGGTTCCAAGTACTTACTACTTTCTCCAAACTTATATTTAACCCTTATTCTAAACTATCAACAGATATTGAACAATAAGGCCAAAACTTACCTAATGCCGCTCTTTTCATACCATTTCATTGGTTGAATCATTTTGGTGCAGAAAACTCATGCTCTAGAATTGGGATCTATTTTATAATTATAAATAATTAAAACATCCACACTTAGTAGATAGTCTGTTTTAATATATTAAAGATCATGATCCCCATATATGAACATATGCGTAACAACTTATTATTTTCCCAAAGCCAACAATCAGATTACATTTTTAGATCAGGCTTTCATTTTGTTTGCTAATGGAAGGTTATTCCTCTTAGTAAAAATACCTTGATTTGTCAATACCGTTATGATGTGATCAAAAACAAACATGTCTGCATTTAGATCAGCCTATATTTAGGTTTGATAATTCAGTAAATAAATTATATTATTGCATATTGTTCATGTCATTTATAAGCCTACTCATATGTTTGACAGCTGGAAGGGAAACAAGACAGAGGGGTTGATTTACTAACCTCACAAACACGCCACAAACACGCCATGCATAAGCGCGCGCGTGCGCTGGTATTAATTAATTAGTGTAAAAATGAATAGTGTCTCTCCATAAGTTGAATGAGGAACACATGAAAACTGGCAGGTGAAAATAAGTTGCCAAAAACAAACACCTCTGGACAGGACAGAATGGATGAAAAACGCGCCGCTCAAATTTATCCGCCATGTGCGCGTGTTTGCTAGAATTACGAAGAAATCGTGCAGGATTGGCGTGGTCGTGTTTCTAGGATCAAAAAACGTGTGAACTTGCTCATGCACATGCGCAGTTGCCTGGAGCACATCCGAACACGGCACTGGTGTGTAAGTACCTTATTTTGGAATACTGTCTTTTACCAGTTTGTAAGTGTTATGTGGAATGTTTGTATGCACAGAAGCATAGCAATAACATATGTATCATATGTATGATTTGCACATGTATGGCAGTAGTAGAAATATGATTCTAGCACTTGCAATTTTTTATTATAGTGGCGTGCAGCCGATGGCGCATATTACACGACACGCGCGCAAGTAAATACATAAAAACGCGCCATGCCTGCATGAAACCGCGCCATGATGTGCGTGTTCGCTTGGTAAATGCATTTTTGCGGGTTAAAACGCGCACGCAGCCTGCGCGTGTGCGTGTTGGGCTTCGTAAATCAGCCCCAGAATGTCAAATTCTTTTTCTAATGTCATGTGTATAGTGCTAATGTACAGTGATATTAAATCAAGTAAGCTATCAACAGGTTGACCTTTCACAGAGATGGAAAAGAAGTAGTACAACTAGCATGTATTGTACAATATGGCTATAACCCTGAAATTCCTTTTTCAGTAATTACCTCTTATACATGTAATTTGCTTGTGTTCATTAGTCATTGACATTTATGTAGTGACACCCATCAATTAGTGACCTGTCTTTGGAGTTACATATACATGAGTGAATTTTGCAATGATAATTATGTATGGCATTTACAGACTGATATTTATGTGGTGAACCTCTTGTATGCCAGTTGTATAATTGAATAGGAAACTATTAATTGCCTTTATTTGATGTTTTCCTGATAGAGTTTGTAATTATTTGAAGAGATGCATTTTCTAGTGAATAAGGTGGATTGGAGCAGAGTTCAGTATTATATTGGTATTACTACTATGTTGTTCATTTTCTCTACCAGTTATACTATTGAGACCAGCTGATGTTACCATATAGCTCCTGGGGTCTGTAAGAGGTCTAAATGCTTGTGTTATGACCTCTTGTACTGTACTGGTTAAAAACCAGCTCAGCCTGCTGGGCTTATATTTGAATGGCTTTACTTGTGGTTCAGTATATCCTGCACTAGCAGCATTTTAATGATTCATGAAAGTAATTCCTGGAGGGCTTAAATAAATTAAAATGGATATTGTTCTCAAATATATGTGTACAGTGTACTTTTATGGCTCTAGTTGAATGGATAATGAGTAGTGTATTTAGAAAGCACTGCAATGTTTATTAATTAGTATAATAAGATGATTGTTGATGACTTAGAATTCTTGTACTACTTCTACTTTGTGGTGGCATGTTAAAAATTATTTGAGAAATAGAACTCTTTACTATATGCTCTTATATATAAAAAAAAGATGTATTTGCCTTTACCCTTCGAGGTGCAATCGTAGTACAACTACCTTTTACATGAAGCAGATTTTATCTTGACTTTATATCTGTTACAACAAATAAAAACCACTGAAAGTGAAAAACAATTGCTTCTTTACTGTTTATTGGGATAGTTTAAATAAATTATTTGAAGTAGAACTCTAAACAATATTTGTTTCACTTTGCTTGGGGAAAGGGTTTGTTCACTTATAATATTTATTCATGTTTTGGGAAACTTAGTAAAAGAGGAATTACCTTTGCATATAATTGAATAATTAAAATAAACGCAGCCTCATTGGGCTAAGTAAACATTCTGTTTAAAAAAGCAACCCAAAATACACAGTGGCAAATAGTATATGCAATAATAAACTACTGTAGCACTCAGTATTTAGTAATAGTAGTACCCATGACATCTCCTCTAGTGTGCACTCTCATTGTATCAAAGCTTCTCTGGTACTAACATCCAAAAGGGAATCGAAGGTTTTCCTGTAAAAAAAAAAAAGTAAATAAGGTTTCCCCTGGGCATTACACCAAACAAGTGAAGTGAACTTGCTGGCCGAAGAAAGTGACACTTCTGGGAGTGTCAATTTCCTGGTCTCATGCTATGCTCAATCATTCCTCCCATTGGCCCTCCAAGTCACTACAGGACACCATAGTGATATAGGGGTTAGTGAGAGGAACCACTGAGTGCAGTGGGGGATTGGGAGATTGACACTCCCAGAAGTGCGAGTTCTCTTCATTATATCACTTGTTCAGCAGTGCACACAAAGGGAAAGGTGAGTAGTTACTATGTAATTTAAAGGGAGTGCTTTATTCTCAGTTCAGTTTTACACATTTCTTTAAGTGGAACCTAGATCTTTGCAAGTTGAATTTACAGAACCAAATGCCCTAAGCTGATATTGGGAACTCAGTATTCAGTTTTCAAGAAAAGCCATAGTGATGAGTTGCTGTGACTGTGATAAGCAATCAGACACATAAAAATTGAAAAACCTCCCTTAATAAATCTAAAATGAAAGAATTAGTTTCGACCACTGCATACGATGAGATTCAGGCTTTAATTCCATCCTTCATTTGTGTTGGAGGTTTGAACCTAAGAGGCAGGGGCAGCCATAGCATTTTTGCTGACTTAGGCGACAGGGGTGGGGGGTTGTACACGATC
>NW_017307424.1:296951-320393 GCF_000935625.1 Nanorana parkeri | reverse complement strand
ATCAGCTCTAGCCGGAGTCCCACCCAGTGATATCCACTGAGCCCGGCCAGAGCATCCCACTCAGCTCCTGGCATCCAGTGAGACAACAGCCTCACTATAGGGACAGCCCTGCTAAGAGGTAATTTGTTTTTCTATTTAAACAGTGAGAGGTATGAGTGTAGGTATGAGAACAAGAAATGGACAAGCCTCCATTGAGATGTAGACCACAGACTATTAATCTCTCAAGCCTTACTCTCCGGCTTGAGAAAGAAGACAAGCTCTTCGAAACGCATAGCCGCTCTGCAACGTGTTACACCAGACCCCGCATACCTCCTTTGGTTCCCGTCCTCACCCGCTCCATCCCGCAGACACACCGCTCGTTGTCACTGGGCTCCCCGCTCGTGCCCTCGAGCGTTGGAGTCTCACCACTTGGACCGGCCCTCCTGGCCGCAAACTCCCATCATAAGATCACCACCCCCACTACCACTTTTCTCCTTGAAACACCTGCCGCCTGTCAGCAAGTGGCACAGTCCCCACCCCTGATCCACTCGGCGTCCAGCCCCGAACAGATTGATTTCTCCCAGCCGCCGGCACAGACAGCCTGTCATCCCACATCACCCCTTACAGTTCTGCCAGCACCCACCTATACTTTGTCACTGTGCCCGCAATAACCAGTGGTCCCCCCTCCACCCAGGATTCCTGCCACACATACCCAGGCTATCACTAACACTGTGCCCCCCTCAGCCGCCTCGGCAGTGCATAAACCCACATACCCCCTATTTGCTCACACATCCCCTTGAGTGCCCGCTACTCTCACCATTCATGGACCTACACCCATCGACCCCTCGCCGATGATTACGCACCACCATCCATCCATTGGTAAGTTGGCCCATTTTATTTAGTCAATATATGGTAGTAGCGCTTCTGTACTCCCCTTTTTTTGATCCTCTTGGCAAACGACGGACACCCCGGTCCGCATTTATAAGAAGCAGCACACCCATCATTCATACCCACACCCAGACACCCCACCCTAGTGTCAGCGCTGCATCTAGCGCCTCTGATAATTGTATTATTTTGTGTTTGACCTATACAGGGAGAATTCCTCTCACTTTGTCAGAACAGAAAGCGACATTAAATCTCTCCAATGAGTACATGGACCAAAAAAAACACACATTTTAATAGAGTGAGGAAGACTTGGAACGTTTGATAATGTTTTCATTACTGTCTGTGCCTTTCTGTTGGACTTCACAGGAACAGGACGTAAGGCAGTGGCGTCACAAGGGGGGTGCGGCCCGCTGACACCATTGCCAGGGTGACACCAAAATGACTGACAGTAATTTTTGTGTCACCCCCTCTAAAAAGTCGGGCACTCGGTCATGGATCGAGAGCCCAACAGTGTCAGGAGAGAGGAGGGGACCCGGCGGCATACCTCATCCCACCGGGTGAATGTGCCCTCCTCTCTCTGTATGGTGTACATCACTAAGATGGCAGACGTCAATTAGATGACCGTCCATGCGTGATGACGTCATCGCGCACGCACAAACCCAGATAGCAAGCAATTGAGCTGCAAGTTTGAAAATGACTTGCTAAACTATTGCAGATTTTCCAAGCTTCACAATTTTGTTGCACAATTACAGCAAGTCTGCATTGCAAGTCTCCAGACCAGCGAGCTTGCAGAGCTCTTGCTAAGACCTGCAGGACTCTTGCTGTAGACTTGCCAAGCAAATTTGCTACAAATTCAAAAAGTGTCAACTAGAACTTGTGCTGCAAGTGTTCTGCAAGTCTACAACTTGCCAGGAATATGTGCAGCAAGTTAACAAAAATTACAATTTCACCCTGCCACAAGTTTGTAGCAAGTTATCTTTGCTATCTGGAAAGATGATGTCACAGCAGGGTGTCTCAGCTCCTAGTGACACCTAGCCTCGGGACGCCCCTGAAGTAAGGACGCCCACCTCCGGCACCGCAGGATAGTAGACAAATAAAATGTAAATTTAAAAAAAAATAGTTAGTAAGGCTTTATGGAAACTAGAGGATTCATTGCAATACCCTGTCTGAGAACATATATACAGTCTTTAGGTTTAAAAAGCTTGGTTGACAACTGTACTGATGTTCTATGGTCAGTCTTTTTTTTAATGTTGTCCCTGTAAGTGTATACTGATATGATTTCATCAAGCATACTATAACATCTATTTTCACTCCATAGCTATTTAAAGTTTAAGAATCTTTCAATGTACCGTGTGGATTCAATGTTAACTTCTAACTTGAAAAAAAGAAAAAAATATAGATCTATGTGGTTAAGGGAGGAAAGGCAGATCATATTTCAGCTTAGCTACAAAGTGTCCCTGAGAATTACTTTTTCAAATGTTGGCAACTGTGCAATTATTCACAGGTATCAGGAAATATAAGTTCACCCTCATTATCACAGTAGCGCTCCCAGCACAACCAACTATTTCCATAGAAAGCAATGCCAAGGTTCTTGTTGATCAACAGTGGTAATGCACGTGATTGCATTAAAGCACTTAAAATGGTCTTCAGTTACTTTAAAATATCATTATTATTCATGTATAATTAAAAAAAGCTATTCTGTTTATCATTAAAAAGTAGTCCCCACTTGCCTCAGATAATGCAGGTAGGAAAATTACTTTCGTAGTCTCCTCTCCTCCGGTGAGCAAACACCAATATTGTAACTTGTCAAAAGGCTGCAGTTGGTGGCTGATTTGTGTCAAACATTTGTGAACAAAAACACAATATATTACTCATTGTGAGCTCCTGTGAAGAGGCAAAAAACTATGGTACCCTAAATTGCCCATAGGCAACACTGCAAAGGTTATCCATTTAGATTTAACCATGATTAATGGCCCTAGAATTCGTGCTTGCACTCTAGACTCCAAACTAATTTTTGTGTTAGTATAGAAGTAGATAGACAAACCATTGGACAGACTGAGCTTGTCTCAAAAACATACAATGTTTCTCTGTCTTTAACCCTTTGTTAGGAGAGACCATGTTCAAATCTAGTTTACAACTGATAATGAAATCTGGCAGCACAGTACAGACAGGGTTAATTAGAGTATGCATACAGTAACTTTCCAGTGCCCCGTTTAACATGACATAGGGGGAGATAGGTAGAATTTTTAAGCAAGTAAAAAGCAGTAAAAAATGGAAGCAGCAATTTTTAAATATTTTTTCAGTTATTCTATGTCAATGGGAACATATAAAAAATACAAAAGTATGAGTTATCCTAATTTACCTGCAAATGTAGAAAAAATGATTTTCAGGCCTAAAATGGGCATTTTAACATACAACACATTTTAGACGCTTATTATAAATGCAAATTGATTGCAGGTTTTTCTGGGGAAAAACTTAGCACTCATGGGGTTCAAGAACATCTAAGCCCTAACTAGGCAACATTAGATTTGTTAAAGCACCATTTATCATAAACAATTGCCATTTTTTAAGAATTCGATTTTCACTTTTTTGTATTTTTTGCATCTCAGTGCTCTTGATCTCTTCCAGCTCCCATGGGTACATGCATTAGCTCCAGCAGCAGCTGCACATCATTGCTTTGAACCAGCTTCCTGATAGTAGACCAAACCTAATCAGCTCTATTGATCGAGAACTAAGTGCTCACATACCGCCGCTGTTCGCTCAGTTCACAATCTTCTCCATGCAGAGAGTGGTAACTGTCAGGCACTACTCCCCGCAAGGATTCCCCCAGACCCTCTGCTTTCCTCCAGCTCTAAAGAGGCAGAGCCAGCTGTCAATCAGGCAGAGGGGTGGATCCCAACAATATTGTCAGGATCTTTCCTAGTTGCAATGTGGCTCTGCACGGTCAGCATAAAGCAGGCAAAAGCCCACTATTTTTGGCCATAATTCTCTTTTAATGCAGGAACTCCTTGATTTTTTTCCCCTGACAGGGTCACTTTAAGTGCCTTCTATATGTTTCTGTTAAAATTGGTAATGCACTGCATTTGAAGACACCAGTGCTGGCATATGGGCATATTTCTTACCTTCAACTATGTAATTATTTCCAGGCAGCTAATACTCATAATACCTACACATTCAACAACCTTATACCCGACTTATCTGACTTGCTTTATTCCTCAGCTTTATGTCCGTCTTTGCTCAGGGATCAAGGACATTTCTCTGTTTCCCAAAGATAAGCTCCCAACCTACAAGGGGTGTCATAAATGTTAGGTTCACAGGGGTCTATATAAACAAAATATCTGCCCGACTATATATTGCAGCCTGGCTTGGAGACATCTTTCAGCTAGCATGTGCTCACAAGATAACGTGCAGGATACAAAACACAGATTTTTTTATAGCAACTTTCTACTCAAATCCTCTCCATTGCACCTGCGATTGCAGCTGAACTGCAGGCAAATATCATAGTACATAATTGATATACATATATTTTAACCATGGCATTTTCTATGTTATACAAAGTTCAGGGAAATAATTAAAATCTAATCCTCCCACACAGTGTGCACTGATGCACATTAACAACCATAGAGCAGGTAAATCACCAAAACATTTATTATAACAAGTTTTGCAAAAATCCCTTATTCTTACATTCAGAATAGGCACAGAGTGTCAAAGGCAAAGCCACTGGATTTTAGCTACTTACCAAGCCCATGCAGGACAGAAAATCTAGTATGTTTTTGCATAGATAAGAATAATGTATGAGTGCAATTGGTGTGTAGGTTAATAATTCAGCAAACAATAGAGCACAGCAAAAGACTTATCTTGCATGACTAATGTCAATTACATCCCTCTGTTAAAACCCCAATGAACACACAGACTGTGCGACATGGATATAAAATGGCCACAGCAGCCTTTTATTTAACCATACAGAATTAACCATTACCAAACATAATAGTAGTTGTAATCTTAGTGGCCTCTTTAATCCAAATTAGTACCTACATGGACAATTCTGTCACTTTAATACAAACACCATAGTGTAAAAAAATGTGACACTGATTTTCAAGATTTTTACTGGAGTTGTGAAAAGTTATGAAAACATGTATGCTAATTAACAAAGTCCAATCACCCTGGTAACATTTAAGACATGTAATAACGGTTTGCGTTAAATAGGTAAAGGTGTAAGTCACTCGGGTAAAGAGGTTAAAATGTTTTTTTTATTTGGATAACAGGTAGCCTTGAAGAACCATGTGTGTTTAAATGCTATGGTATGTTCCAGACACTAATATAAAATTAGGAAGTCGCTAAGATGAGTGGTAAAATGTCTTCAACATTACAAAACAAGTCCAGGTAAATGTAACTAGCTACTACTTGTTATTTGATGACCCAGCAAATGAAAACCTTTACAGACAATACAAATTATATTTTATATATATGCTTATTCAGACATTCTTACATGTTTAAAAAGCCCATCTAACAAAGTCACAAGAAAGTCCATAAAAAAGAGACGTACAAAAAAGAATGGACTCCTTTTTTATTAATGAAAAATTTACTAATATTTTATTAGACACATTTTTTTTGAGGATTTGGGAACACTGGATGGTCTATGCGCCTCCATCACTTTCCGCTGAAAGCATGACTTTTCTGTAATAGATATGATTTAAGTGTCTTTAGAATTTTTTGTTGTTGTTTGTTTGGTTTTGTTTCGATTTGTGTTGTTGTTTTGACTTGTGCTGATGTTTATCCTGTGCTGTTTTGATGATTTGGTTGGGTTGTTCTGATAGTGACGATATGGCAAGTAGGGTCAGCTTGGAGGAGCTGATTATGTTTATCCTTGTAGACTATCAATGCCAATGTTTGTATATGGATGTTTTATAATATAAAACTAATAAAATCTTTGAAAGAGAAAGGCCATAAAAAAAACAATCTGTGAACATGGTATTTTACAATACCAAAGAAGGAGACTCAGTTAACTACCTACACAATCTACATTTGCTTTAGACATGGGGTTAGGGCAAGAGAGTACACACATGTGCAACATTGATGTTTTAGTAAGCGTTGTAATATAATTAACATATACAATATACCTTCTCTACCCACCACTCATTTGCATACATCTTCTGTCTAGTGGCATTTAACTAAACAGATTTCTTTTGAAGAAAACTCTCTACAGCTGTTTCCATTGTGTACAGGCAAATAGTGCTTAATGACACAAAAAATTCTTATCACTGGCCCAACTGGCCAGAAGATTTATAACAATATCAACCTAGCTAGCATACAGTATGACTGAGGTGTTTATATCAGCCAAAGGAATCCCTGCCACCAAATAGTCATACATCCACACCCACCCCGAATATATCCTGCAGACATACAGTGCAAGGAGAAGGTCTTCCAGTGCCCAGGGCAAAGATGCAAAACTGCACCCTTCTTTTCTGTGATATGCACGCCAAGTTGTCTTATGTATGCCATGCAAATTTGATCATCATGCCCACATACAGAGTGCAAGGGTCACAAGTGTGTAATGTACAGAGTGAAAAGTTCAGACGTGTGAAATATACATAGTGCAGGGTTCAGAAGTCTGTAATGTACATAGTGCAGGGTTCAAAAGTGTGTAATGTACAGAGTGCAGGGTTAGAGGGGTGTGATGTACACAGTACAGGGCTCAGGGTATTTTTTATGCACATTAAAGTGCAAGGGTCAGCAGTATATACATCCCTGTGCACAGCACATGCATGATTATATAGATATAGTTAGACCCTAACTAGGCAATGGATCTAAAATATCTATTTGTTGGTGGTTCTAATGGAACTTAGTAGTTTATGGATGTATTTAACATACTCTGTCCAAGAATTCACTGTTATTCAAATACTTTCAGACAATTGTTCTTATTGAGATGGTTTCCACCTATAACAGGATACGTTTTTCTTTCTCATTGTAAAAACATTAAAACATGAAATCCCTCAACATATCAAATCATTGTAAGTGCATCAGTCACCATGTTGCTTGTTTTGGCTCCACCCATTATGGTGTTAAATAAACTTTCATTTTGCAAGAGTAGAAAACATGAAAACCCCCAGTATATAGATTATAACAAGAAGATCAGGCACTGGCATGGATTATGGAACATTGCAACAGTACTGTGTATATTTGCTAGTCAGTAATTTTTCTTTCATTAGACCCATATAACAGTGACTAGCCATAAATAGCCGGCTGGGCAATTGCAGATAAACCAAATCTCAGAGGGTTGTGGAGCAATACATGTTATTCTCTCCTAGGCAAGAATCTTGAAGGTCAAAAAATATATATATATAAACCCCGCCCAATAATACTTTTCAGATAGCAGAGAGGGAGGGAGCCAAAGAGAATAAGTCAAAAGAAAGAGTGAAGGTCAGCTTTAAGTCTTGGGCTGAGTTCACACCTGGGTGTTACTATTGGCTGGTTTTTAGCTAGTTTTTAGCATGTTTTTTAGTTCAGTAAATTATGGGATATCCCTGATTGAGCATTTTTCAGTGCTTCGATCAGCGCTGAAAAATGCCCAGGTGTGAACCCAGCCTTATATCTATACATGGACTGCCTATGATTTTATGAATATTTAGCATCCTAGCATGCAGCCCAGTATTTGCTTGCACAAAGATACAGAGAAGAATATCAGCATTGGTGAACAGAAGTAAACAAGTTTTGAATTAGAATTCTCACCAGTTCCCACTTTAGCACACTTGCAAACTGGAGGCAGGGTGGAAGAGAAAAGTTGACATATTATGTATTCTTCACCTGTAAATGTAAGATGGCCTGAGTTATAAATATTCCATAACTTAGCATGCTGTGTCAGGGCAACCTCATTGAGTTTGTCAGAACAGCTTAACCTTCTGTTCAGCCAACGCTGTCTGAGCATCTATATGAAATGCTTACTCAATAAACAGTGCAATAGGCAAAGTGCTAAGTGCAAACAGCATTAACCCATGGTGCTAAAGCAGAATTTAATAGAATTAAATCAGATTAGTACATCATTATACCTAATCAGTTGTTACAGGGACTGCACTTTGTACCATGCACTATTTGATTGACATTTTATTATGTGCTAATTTTTAGATTGATGTTAAATTCAACTTTTTTAAAATATAACTCCACCTTATGGAAATTAATGAAAAATCAGATGTAAAAATTAAAAAAAGTTCCTCTTCCATTTTTTTTACCCAACACCCTATGAGCCCTAGCTATGATGTACATGACCCATGGGAGCACATCATTAGGCCAGCCGATGCTCACAATACTCCTAGACAGCATGGCGGTAAAACTTACATGAGCACAACTCTGATCAGGAAAAAAAAGCTGCAGGGAGGAAGGGCAAAGGGTTACATCATATCCATAAATAGCATATGTTTCATATCATGTTACTTGCATAACAAAGAATGGGAGAACAAGGGCATCTTACCAAAGTAGTAAGAGATGTACAGAGGCTGCCTTTGCTGACATTCTGCTTCTAAAAGGCTAAATAGTTATCACATTGGCATTTTGGCTTCAATATTTTCTGCGTCACTGGCCCAAAGGGTACAGATACATGAAATTCTGGATGTTAGCCAACTTTCATTTGCTGCTTGCTTATTTTTGGCTTGTGATTCAGAGCATATGATGCAGCCAGGAAACTAGTATTTTGAAAGGAGACAAACAGTGACAGCCTTCCTAAGTCTCTTATAACTGTTCTCAAAATATGGAACATTTTTCTCCACCCTCTGTTCAGAGCTTACAAAGTGGGCAGACAAGTTTACTCATGTTAACCCATTGTTCCTGTACTAGCTCTGACACACTGCCTAATTTGCCTATTGCTTTTCCTGCACCATTAGTTTCCTTCATGCTGGAATGAAATGCAATCCAGGTCTGGAAATCTCCTTTGTTAACCCTTTGAACACAGAGAAGAAAATAATTAAACATATTCTACTTGCATGATGGGAACCTTCTTGCAGATGTGGTCAACATACCTAACAACAGACTGTGGAAGTTTCTCTTCATTTTTCTCTCTTTTGTTTCTTACTCCTGAACTATGTGTTACTTACTCCTGACCCCTGTACCCCTTTACATACTACTAACCTCTAAATGTTGTGTTACTTCTAGTGCCTGCACTCTGCACTACCTATTACTGACTTCTGAACTCTTTGCTACTTACTTTTAACACCTGCACTCTGTGTTACCTACTACTGACCTCTAATTGTTGTGTAACTTACTCCTGCACTGTGCGTTAAATACTACTGACTGCTGAACTCTGTTACATACTCCTGACATCTGCACTCAACACTATATACTATTGACCTCTTAACTCCACCTTATTTACCACTGACACCTGCAATTTTAAACTTTTCTTACTGTGTAATGGAGACTTGCTAGGCTATCTCCTTAAAAAAAGTGTGCTGCACCCTAGTCATCTTTAATCTTTTGCATGTGTTCAGGTAGATCTCCACCTCCCCAGGGTTTCCTACTCCTGATCTATGGAACTGTATGACTGACTGCTGGTCCAATGAGATATGGAGTAATATATGTTGGTGTCACTACTGCGCTGATCAGTCTTCTTTTTGCTGGATAAGAAGCTGTACCTGAGGACCTGGAGTGTAAGGATCTCCTGTTACTCCACTTCATTGTGTAGAGCTTTGCTTTTTGCATGTCTCTTGCCTAATTATTCTTCCACCATTCATCAGTTTGCCAATCATCATGGGTAGCTCGGGCATGATGAACCAAAATCCTGCTCCTTTACAAAGATGGCCACCTCCATACAGAGGAAAAGTGCAGAACAAGGCATGGTAAGTCAGTAATGGGAAAAAGATCAGCTGCAGTTGAACAACAGGCAATACTGGTGATTTGTCCTTTACCCTCTGCTTGCCTGTTTTGGGCACAGCTTCCTTAACCTCCCTGGCGGTATTCCCGAGTGTGGCTCGGGGTTAATTTTCAGCACCAAGGAGCGGTAACCCCAAGCCACACTCAGGTTTGCACAAAAGTTCAGTTTCATTTTCGGGCATCACAGTGGGGGGTGGAGTTGGCGGGGAATTCTAAAGTGCAAACATGACATTTACAAAGAACACACACACAATACAATGTAATCTGCTGTAATTACATATATTTATCAAACTATTTAACTTCAATTTTGTCCCTAGAGCTTTGTCTAGTGACGTGCCTGCACTTTTACTGTACTCTATTGACTGTGGTACGGATCAGGCAGCGCCCCCAGAATTCCTATTTACTGGAAAATTTGTTTTATTATTATATTATAATTTTTTATAATTAATTATTTATTATATTATAATTTATTATAATTATTTATTATATTATAATTTATGATTTCATGTTTCAAACTTTCATACCCCTGATGTCTACTGGACTCTTGTTTGGACAGATTTAGTGAGTTATTCCTAAGATTTACTAAGAATTACAGGCCTACAATATAAAACAACAAATTGCCATGAAAAACAATGTACGGCTTTGGCATGCTAAAATCCTGCATAATCATACCGCCAGGGAGGTTAAAGCAGGTCATCCATCCCTTTTAATTAAGTGTACCAGCATGATTGTTAGTTTTGTGTGTTTTGTTGTCTATACCACCTACATTTTTGCAACAGAGAAAATACAGCAAGATGTTGCAAACAGCATTCTACTGCCATATAATGTTCACTGATGAATATATTCTAATACATTTCTGGTTGCACTTTTGCTAATCTGTGCAACAAGATAACGACAAAGTTGCTAAACTGGAATAAATATATTCAGTGCAAATGCTAAGATGTCACATATCATAGGAAGTATGATAATAAATATAACAGGATACGACAGGTGCTTTCACACTAATAAAAATGCCTAGCTATGCCTGTTTATCCTTCTTCAACCCTTTCAGTCAGTAAAGCAAAGGATCGTCTCTGTGCTCAATAATTTCCTTAATACAAAGATAAGTCTTCACTTGATGGTTTTGATCAGCTTATTGTGCATAATTTTTTTTTCACTGCAGAATGTAGAAAATATGTAATTTTAAAGGGGTTATTGATCCTTGCAAAGTAACTTGCTATTCTTGCAACCTCTTATAAAATAAATGAGTGATTAATAATGTTAAAAACTGGAATACAGTATATTGCCTGTATTTTCCATAACAACCAGATTTCATTGTTGTGGTGTAGAGTAGAAGCACATGTATGAAATTTAACCTGTCACAAAAGAAATATGAGAGCTGATATTGCTTTGCCTTCTCAAAATGCTAGTTGCCTGGCTGTCATGCCAATGTATTAGCTTAAAATAGAACTATGGGGTAAGTATTTTCCCTATAGTTCTCTTTAGGATCACGGGATGACATATACTAGCATCCTCCCTATATACTGCGAATGCCGCAGCTGAGAAGGATCCTGACATTACTGTCGAGATCCACCCAGCTGCATGAGTGACAGCTGGCTGTTGTCTACCTAGAGGCAAATTGAAAAATTTGAAATCTGCGCTTATGGAAGGGTTAAGTGTTAAAGCTGCTGCGCTCTAGTTTTTAACGGCAATGAAATAATGATGGACATTCTAGGAGGTAAGTGACATACCTACTATGGCATGACAGAAACGTCCTAATTTGATAGTTTTTATTGGTAGTATTAGACTTAAACTCCGTGACCTTCTTTCTCGTGCCTGTTGTCTTACAGCTAATGCAATATTTGCATGGATAGAAACCTATGCCGTTAAAAAGAGTAATTTGGGGGGGGGCGTGGCTACCAGGGGATGTGAGCAGACGTGTTCCTTCTGAGCTCCGTCTCTACCCGCTGTATACTAGAGTCTAGCAGCCCTTATTCAGCCTCAAGATGAAGGAGAAAAAGAACAAGAAGTCTGCTAAGACTCCATCTAAGTCCTACAAGGGGTCTCAATCCTTCTCCTCCATCAAGGGATAATTTACTCACTCGGAGAGGAAGGGGGACGAACCGCGAGGCAAGATGGCGCTGGGCACGAACAAAGACGCCAGGCCCGTGCTCTCATACTCACCGTCCTCGCAGGAGTCGGGGTCAGGGGAGTCTCCATCGGGATCCCCGTCGTCTTGCTATAAGGCACCGGAACAGGAGGCGGTTCTGACGCCATCTGGACGGCCGCATGAGATCACCACGGAGCCGCTGGGAGAGGTGGGTGAGTGGCCTGTACAGCTACTGCTTCCTTTTTCATCATTTTTTTAAACCCATATAAAATGTTCCACAGTTACTGACCAAAATATAAATTACCCCTTGATTAACACAATCTATAAATCCATATCATTTAATGAGTCTTCTGGTTGACAATCACATTTCAGAATAAAGTCACAATAATCTGATTCCCCCACAGTTAGTGACACCACTCTACTGTTTTTTGCTGGTTTCAGAATGTTGAAACTGACTATGTACTAGAATATCATGCATACATTTTGCTTTTCTAATACCCAGAGGAAGGGGAAATGGCAACATTACTATCTTCCTCTGATGTAGGCTGTTGGGACCACTGAAACTTGGGACCACTGACCACTGAAACTGGTCAGGGGAGATGGGTCATCAAAGTGACCCATCTCACATTCTGTCATCAGTTGGATATCCATGCGGACTGAATATGTACACATATTAACCACGAGCATTAAGAGACAATTTGTTTTAGTGATATTTTTCAACTCATGGGATATGAGGTGAAGATCATGGACACTTGCAATAGTTTTCTTTCTTTTAGACTTTGTTTCCTTATTTTCACCTGGTAATCCTGTAAATAACACTTCCTGTCCCTTCATGTCTACATTCACTCTTCCACTGTATTTGCGAGGAAGCTGTGGTTGACACACAGGCTGGACACGTATGCCTTTGTTCATCTCCATGACATGTTGAGTTGGTGGGACCAGTAGTTTACAAAAGAGAGAGAACTGCTGTTTATCCTAAAGAAAGTGAGAAGGACACTGTATTTCTGGTAATATTTTGGGGTATTTTCTGCTAGAGCTAACAATATTCTTAGCCTAAAAAAAGACTAATAAAACCTCCACATCTAAGGACTGGTAAGCAGCAATATATTAAATTTTTGTTTTTGGGTTTAGCTACACTTTAACCAGTAACAAATTAAAAAAATGTAAGGGGCTACCAACTATCCATTCTTTGTAAATACAATAACCTTAATGGATAAGGTTAGGATGCTTCAGGCTTTCAATAAATTTAATTCACCATTCAAATACTATGTGAAGATGATAAAAGTATAAATTATACTGAACCCAATGACCAGCTTTTAGTCCTAGGTAGACCTCACTGAATAAATGGATGAGCTGCTTGTGGCTGGAACAAGCACAAGAATATATAATCAGTCACTAATGTTGAATTTAAATATCTCAAAGAAATGGGATGACATCTTAAAAATATTCTGCTTCAAATGACTATTATTAAATCTATAATTCTAGATGCATGTGATTGAAAAATGCTTTAATGTCTGATTGTTTCTAGTGCTGAGACATTCATTTTGTACTATACAAGAACTAGGTATAGTGAGTGAGTTGCTTAAAAAAGCATTTTCAAAATAGCAATGCATTGTAATTCGGTGACATGAATTACATCACCTTTTCATGTTTTCGGTTACACATATTCTTCTGTCAGAGCTATCTACATCATAAAATCCAGGTCAAAGCAATGAAGGTAAAATTAAGTAAAAAATACAAAACAAAAAGTAAACAAATTGATAGGACACTAATGCTGGAAATACAGTGAATATGTATTTATACTCATGCATTACCTATGCAAATGTGTATTTAATGCGGGCTAATTTGGGAATTTTTTTTTTGTCTTGGATAAAACACCATGTATACTTTATCATGTTTCATTTAAGGATGTTGTAAAGGAAAAAGACAATAGTTTACCTAATAATTGCCTGGTGATATCAGCCTAAATTACAGTCAACTTCCTGTATAGAAAAGGAAACTGGTATTGGAGGTCATAGAACTCAGTTACTGCGATTAATAAAATATAGCAATCAGGATCCCGAATAGATGACTGTACATAGTGTATGTCCAGGCAAAATAAAAAAAACAAAAACATATGTATTACATCTCTGCAGTACATACATATGTATCCATGTTTTATCCCTTTAAAGAAATATTTGTTGTCAGAGTGGACCTAGCTCCTAACTCTTGCTATGAGCTGACATCACACAGCATTTTGTGGACTGATTGATGACAATCCCTCCCTGTTTTTACCTGCATACTTGTCAAATGTGCTGGATTTCCTGGGGCAGTCCTGCTTTTTAGTTAATTGTCCTACTGGGGATGTGTCCTGAGATCACAAGCATATAGCTTGCTGAGGGACTTTATTGTAACTTTCACTTGCTGGGCCACTTGCTTCACTAGGAGACACATACACAGCATGAAGACTAATCAGAGATGAGGACTTAGGCATCACTGAGAAAGAGACACCTCTAGCCAATACCCACACAGCTTACATGGTGTAGGCTAATTACTTTTCTTCAGTGCTCCAGCCAGCAGGAGAAGAAATGGAGGGAGCTACACCATCCTGCTGGCTCATCCAATGATAATGCTGCTTGTAACTTTCACTCACCACATTTGACTCAGAGTTAGACTCAAGGATAAGGAAATTATACCATACGGTGCTAGGATCGGAGACTCAGCTCAGAAGACAACAGAGGAGTGGAAAAGTAGCCAATGAGGTAAGATGATGATGGAACACAGTAGTACTCTGCACATGATCCTCACCACAGTAGTACTCTGCACATGATCCTCACCAACTGATTATCAAATGTTCAAACAGCACAGGCACATTGTAAAAAGTTTTATTAGTCATATTTCCTGCCTCCCTCATAGTGATCGCACACAAGGCCTAGGCTACTCCTCTGATCTGACGTGTCATATGAGACAGCTGGGTGGAGACCTATGAGAACTTCCCTCACTCTGTATGTAACACTCTGTGTTACATACTACTCATCCCCAAACTATGCATTACTTACTTCTGAACTCTGTGTTATTTACATTTGACCTCTCAACTCTGACTTACTTGCCACTGACTGTTGAGCTCTTCTCTTACTTATTACTAACTTCTAAACTCTGCTTTGCTAACTACTGACCTATGCACTGTGTGTTACTTATTAGTAATCTCTGCATTGCTTACTACTAACCTCTGCATTACTTACTAAAAGAAAAGAACACTGCAATCTGGTGCTATCTATCATGTTGTTCAGGTAGATGCCACCTTTCCAGGATTGCCTTCCTCTGCTTTATGCAATATAGATCTGTCCCACTATTCACTCTCTGCTGTACACCACAGTGTTACTTCACACTACACTCGCATTTTACATCCCATTAATAAAATACTCACGGTGATATGTAAACCACAATGTTATTTTTCAGTATGTTTGGCATCATGTCTCACTGTATACAATTTTCTCCTCCTTCTGGCTTTTTTTCATTGTAATCAATGGTGCTCAGCTTGCTTTAGAGTCCCACTGTAAGGATATATTGCAAAGGGGAATAAAAAGTTTACTAAGCACTAAAGGGACTATTCTCAGGAATTCAATCTTATAAATGAATAAAGAGAATAAAAGGTAGGAGGATGAGGGAGCACAGGATACCCTTTTTGGTATAACAAAGCATATTCCTCTGGTCTTCTATATAGATGCTTATCTTTCTGGTTCCTTCTTACATGCAGCTATACTGACTTAACACATACCATGTAAATGTGGCTCCTTGTAACTGAGGTTCTAGTGTATGCTCAGTCATTACTTCAAGGCAGGACAGCAGTGGAAGGTTCTAGTGTTTGCTTCCAAGCCAGGATAACACTCAATTGCATTCAGCATCTTAAGGACACCTCCCAGACTGGGAGATCCTCACATCTTCCACACCCCTGGGGCCTAATTTAGCGAATCACTGTGGCATCCTCACGGGGGAACACCCTGGAGGGAAAGATACTGGGCCAGGAAGTGCCTCAGATATTGAATAGCTCTCCCAGCAACCACAGCAGACTCTCCAGACCTACTGATTGGTCAGGCATTTAACATCCTTCATGTGAAGTGTTGTGTCTAGCACACCCTGCTGGTGGACACCCAACACAGCACGTGACTAGGAACAATCACTGCACACTTAGAGAACACTAGCCAGTACAGCTAAGCTGACTAATCTACCATAACAAATCACAAAAGTGTAGGAGAAGAATTTGGAAACATTCTAGATCTCTACAATAGACTATAATTTGGATACAAATTAGTAAACTAAATGTGAGATTGTAGTCAATCACAGGAGAAAGCTTGGAGCGGTGGTTACTTTACAACACACACAGGGATCATGGGAACAAAAGAAGCCACCCACCAGAAGGAAGGACAGTGTCACAAGTTCATAGATTATTTGAGAATATACAGCCAAGTGATACACTAATAAGCTCCATTTTTGGTAATAGTTTAGGTTAATAGTTAATTTAGTTGAATGCATTTTTAAGATTGAATTATTAAGTTTATTGTCACTGTGAGAAGGGATTTGTTTTACTCAGTCAAAGAGTGAGTGTTTTTTGCAAGATCTATGATCCTTTTGCTCAGGCTACAGGTGCAAAGGTGAGAATTACTATCCTGGAACAGGAGGTAAGCGAGAGCACCATTACAGAAAGTGTGCAAGAAACTGAACAAACATCAATGGGTAATAAACATATTACCATGTCTAAGAGATCAGTGCCAAATGGGGAATATCATAATTGAGGAAGATATTAATGAAGCTGTTCACCGACAAGTTAAATAAGATCCACTATTTTTCTTTTCATAGTGTGACTAAACTCTAAGATGAAAACTTAGTTTAGCACTTTATAACACAGCATCAAGTTTACCCCTTACTTTTTCGTGACTTTTCTTCATGCTCCACTAGTGGATAAAGGTCACAGTGTTACTGTGGTTACTATAGCACAACATTCAAGAAAAGGGTGACAATAACTTAGCCGAACTGAGTAAGGGTTGTCACCCAAGGAAAGGAAGTGTTTGGGCATACTCATTGCTAGTAGGATCAGCAGGTATGATTTAGCTGAAATCGGGAAATATTAAAACAAGAATTACACTTTATGACATTACAGGAATATGTGCAAAAACATAAACTATATTGCCAAAAGTATTGTGATGCCTGCCTTTACACGCACATGAACTTTAATGGCATCCTAGTCTTAGTCCATAGTGTTCAATATTGAGTTGGCCCACCCTTTGTAGTGATAACAGCTTCAACTCTTCTGGGAAGGCTCTCCACAAGGTTTAGGAGTGTGTCTATGGGAATGTTTGACCATTCTTCCAGAAGCGCATTTGTGAGATCAGGTACTGATGTTGGACGAGAAGGCCTGACTCGCAGTCTCCGCTCTAATTCATCCCAAAGGTGTTCTATTGGTTTGAGGACAGGACTTTGTGCAAGCCTGTCAAGTTTATCTACCCCAAAGTTGCTCATCCATGTCTTTATGGACCTTGCTTTGTGCACTGGTGCACACTCATGTTGGAACAGGAAGGGGCCATCCCCAAACTGTTCCCACAAAGTTGGAAGGATGAAATTGTCCAAAATGTCTTGGTATGCTGATGCCTTAAGGGTTCCCTTCACTTGAAATAAGGGGCTAAGCCCAACCCCTGAAGAACAACCCCACACCATAATCCCCCCTCCACCAAACTTTACACTTGGCACAGTGCAGTCAGGCAAGTGCCATTCTCCTGGCAACCGCCAAACCCAGACATGTCTATTGCCAGACAAAGAAGTATGATTTGTCATTCCAGAGAACATGCCTCCACTTCTCTAGAGTCCAGTGGTGGTGTGCTTTACACCACTGCATCCAACGCTTTGCATTGCACTTGGTTGCAGCTGCTCGGCCATGGATATCCAATTCATGAAGCTCTTTGTTCACTGCTGTGCCAATCTGAAGGCCACACAAAGTTTGGAAGACTGTAGCTATTGACTCTGCAGACAGTTGACTACTTCTGTGCTTTGTGCGCCTCAGCATGCACTGACTTCGCTCTGTCATTTTATGTGGCCTACCACTTTCGTGTCTGAGTCGTTGTTGTTCCCAGTTACTTCCACTTTGTTATAATACCACTAACAGTTGACCGTGGAATATTTAGTAGCAAATACATTTCATGGATGGACTTATTGCACAGGTGACAACTTATCACGGTACCACGCTTGAATTCACTGAGCTCCCGAGAGCAACCCATTCTTTCACAAATGTTGGTAGAAGCAGTCTGCATGCCTAGGTGCTTGATTTTATACACCTGTGGCCATGGAGGTGATTGGAACACCTGAATGCAATGATTTGGAGGGGTGTCCAATACTTTTGGCAATATTGTGTATCTGGTTTCAGTGGTTGGGCTTAAATTCACCTAAATGGTAATTTCAGAGCATAGTACAGGAAAAACACACATAACCAAACTATTTAAACATGTGCTTGTCAAATGTCAAAAAACATCTGCCATGCAGAAAAGCTGCATAATTAAAGGAACAGTTACTTGTACACCCCTTTTTTGCTGCTACTCATGATTAACACATAGAGACCTCAGATGCAGACTTCATAGTCCTTGGCCACCCAAAACTTGCCTGCTTACTGGCAAAATTAATAGTTTCGGCTCTCCTTTTTGTCTCTGGCTGCATGATAAAGATGATAATAAGCATATGCCTTCAGGATGATGATTAATCTATTAAGGAGTTTGTCCAAAAAAGAACACTTTTTGATGTTGGAAGAGCACAATTTTGGCAACAGAGATTTTCTAATATGTAGCAAAATATATGAGCTATTCAGCCAGTACTTCTTTGTTCTCACTAAGAGGAGGAGCAAAGGTAAGTGACTGTGCATGCTCTGATTCTTAGATGATATACAAATAATATCGAGAGGGCCCCTGTACAGTCACGGATTGGTAGATCTTACTGTCCATTGTTCTCAGGTTTAGATCATTCACTCTGTGACCACAAACCTACAGTACTTGTTCAGTCAGTAACATAACAACAGGAGGCAAATATAAACCATCTGAAAGAAAGGAGGTTTAGCAGTGTAAAATAATAATTTTATATAAACATTAAAAATATAAAATATCAGTTAAAAAGTCAAAGAAAAAAAAACTAAAATTGAGACAAATTGAGTATAGTTTCCTTTAGAGTACTTCAAACAGTAAATAGGGTCTCATCCAAACTGTCTTAGTTTGTAGATGAGCATATGCATGCTAAATATTACTACAGCCAAAGCCAAAAGGCAACAGAGAAAACACAGTAAAAGAAACATTACAACGATTCTACTCAATTTATAACTGGCAAGTGTACATGGTGCAAGGCATTTCACAGCACAATAAAAAAAATATGGGATAGTCACGTTGCCTCATCAAGGCGTGTCTATGAAGTGTGGTCCCTAACTATAGTGTAACAGAGCTCCCATCTTGGGGCATATACAGCAATGAATAAATTGAGGGCAGTATGCCTGGTGGTAGCCTATTCCTCCTTAAAGGAATAACAACACACCAGAAGCCCAGTACAGTTTACTGGCAGCTGAAAACCGCAAGTGTGTCCTTGCCCCAAACCCAGCAAGCAAAACAAAACAGAAACCACTGTAATCAACAGAGAAAACACATGTGAAGGGGGATAAGAGTGATATAAAGACAGACAAGGAAAAGGAGAATTTATATTATAGTCATGTATATTGTAAACTTTCTTGTTTGCCATCTAAGCTTTATTTATAGTGTTCCATTAAATAGAAAATGCATTGCAGATGACAATTACAAAACTGAACAAATCATACAGGCGGCCCACTATCCATCTTATTTTGTTGTCTGCCTTCATGTATTAGAATTGACATCCATATGAAGTGAAAGTATTCAGAAATTGAACTTGTGAAACTGTGTAAAATTGTTGCAAGTACAATTTTTGTATAAGAATGTATTATTTTATGAAATCTATGTGAAGTTTTCTATTTTTATGGGTCTAAAACAAGCAGAATCGTACCCAGGATTTTTAAATCATATTTTAAAAGAAGATCCTTATTCAAAGTTAGCATAAAAGTAATGTATTGTGGTTTTGTAAATCCTTTCTTTATTTCTTGGAAACATCAGAAAAAATACACTATATAAAGATAGTACATTTGTTTAGTGAAGCAAATATGAATTATTGCACATGTACATTTCTTATTTACATTAGTAGCTCAAGCTTCAATTTACATAGACATCTAAATTAGTTAGATAAGTGACTTGAACCTCTCCCCAGCTCATCTTCTGTGCAGCTGGGGGTCTACAGTCTTGCAATCAGAGAGAGAGTCTAAAATGTGAACAGCTTCTGCGGTTTTTAAAAAAAACTCATATATATATATATACATATATATATATATATATACATACATACATACATACATACTCTGTGAAACCTGTGTTATGCATTAGCACTATTTTAAATGTCCATATGTAAATAACACATTTGAATTGTAATACATAATAAAAACATAAAACATTAGTTTAAAACATAAAAAAACACACTTGTGCTAAAAGCAATATAGTTTTCCTTTAAAGTAAACCTACTCTGGTATATGGACATATGAGCATTTACATATTCTTAGCAGCTAGTAAATAAGCTTTAAAACAAGCCTTCTGTGATCTCTGTACCTTCAGGCTCTGTGGGGCATTTCATTCCTAATATTCACAGCAGAAACAAAGATTCATTCAAGTCTTTTTCTCAGTAGCCCAGCTAACCCTAATCCCCCCTCCAAGCATTGACTTGGCAGCTTTTCAGCCTTCTAATCTCTGATGTGAACCCAGAGCAGGTGTTCTGAGAGGGAGGATGAGAGTAAGCTGATCTGTTGTGAAAACTACTTTGAATGACCTTGGTTATAAATCATCATACATGTTGCAATAATTATAACCAATGTTTCGGGGCCACGCAGGGACCCTTCATCAGGGCAACTATGTTAGTTGGTTATAATTATTGGTTAAACGTTGGTTATAATTATTGCAACATGTATGATGATTTGTCCAATTAAATGGACTTTTAATATTTTTCACTGAGTGCTGGTGATTCCTGTTCATTTGCTGTTTGATGTGCACGGGGCCATCCATGAGTATCACTGCGAGCACCATCATTGGCCGGAGGCGATGTGAGGAGTGCAGGGGGACGTATTGGACTTTTATGATTATTTTTAAGTTCTCTCTGTTCTTTCTTATGAATATGTAGGAAAAAAACTCTGATCCTTTCTTTCAGCATAGATTGCATGACCGAATAGTGAGTCTGAACACTACTGCTGCCCAAGAACTATTTTAGCCCTTGTACAACTCTTAATTCATCAGAATAAGACTGTAAATATAGAGTAGCTATATACTGTATTAACCTTTTAGCATAGGTACATTAAAGCATGTAAAAAGCTCTCATAGTCTTCTTTTTTACAACAGGTTCTTGAACCTTTATCTCACTAATGTAATATTACGTTGGCATTTAGCACATTTAGAAATCATGCATATCTAAACTCTTTTTATTATCATGTCAGTTCATTCCTTTTCAATCCATATTCTCGTTTTAACCTTATTTCACTGCAACTTAATTTGATCTTCTAAGCCTATTTAGAACTGTGTATAAATGATGGCTTTGCAGATATGAATACTGAATGTATCTTTGTGTTAATTGAGCATCTGAATGTAAATGACAGACAGGGATAATAACTTGTGTAATGTTTTCTCTTCCCTTTTAGAATTCAATATATTTAATAGATTTAAAATAGATAACTGTTGCTCTGGAAAGGTCATTGCTCATTTAACAGGGGCATGTTAAGCTTGTCTAATGTCAAAAATGCAATTCTTAAGGGGTTTTATAGTGTCTTTTTTTAACTAACCATATTTTATAGGATATCCTTTTTTGTTTTTTTTCCCAAATAGTGCTGACATATTACTAGTAAAGTTTTCTACAGATGAAGTATGCTGTCAAAAATACTATCAAATAGGGTTGTATTTGCCATTAAGTAAAATAAGCATGCACTCTGGGCACCAATGAAATGGTGAACCACAGAGTTTCACGCCCTTAAAGGGTTAAGGTGCCCATACACTGCACGATTCTCGTACGAGAATCGCGGCAAATCCCGTGATCGTACGAGAATCGTGCAGTGTATGGAAGGCGTGCGACCGTTTCTACTGTACGGTCGCACGTCTTCCGTCGAATCAGCAGGCTAGAAAACCCACCGGGAATCGTACGATTCTCGGCGAGTCAGTGGCCTGCTGGTTCGACAACTGCCGAACGGCCCGTTTGCAGTCATCTTAAGCCCGCCTTAAGAGGGCTTGCGATGATCGAGAGTACGATCTGCCTGTCCAAGATGGGCAGATCGTACGTTTTTTTAATCACTTTACAACCATCGCAAGACTAAGGTCTTGCGATGGTTGTACAGTGTATGGCCACCTTAAGTGTACTTTAAAACAAAAAAAGTGTACTTTTTCCCCTTTGCCCTGAATTAGCAGTCCCACCCTTGCCTTCAGATGTGTGCTTAATGAGATCTGACTGCTGCGGTCTCCATTGTTTATTTACATATCGTGCTGCAAATTCTCTTTTTCCTAGTCACACAGACACACTATAGCCCCATAGACTATCATGGGGCTTGTCTACATTCATCTCCCACCTGGGGAGACCCATATGCTTCTCAAGTAATTTTTTAACAGAAGAGATTTGACACACCTACCACCAGAAAGCTGTGTTACTAGGCTGATAGTATTAATTATTTGTTCTGCTGTTCACAATTTAATCTGTTTTAACAGTTCTGGATCAGGGAATCATGAAACAAGATACAGAGGAGATGCCATTTTAGTTAAGCAGTTTCACCTTGTCTTCTTGCCCACCTAACATACAGTGCCACAGCTGAGCCCCTTCCCCACAACTCATGGAAACCTACTCCCTAATTCATATGATGTATGGATGTAAAATGCATCCAGTAAAATGTCCATTTATTTTTCTCTACAATAAAGGGAATGATTGGATATCCACCACAATAAAATTATACAGTTTGTCAAAAAAATTCTAAACCAATCATCTTCAGAGCCTATAATAGCACATCATTTCACTTTTATCCATGTCATTAGTTACAAGTAATATTTAAAACAATCCTACTACTTGATTTATGTTGTGTATAGCTAGTCTAAAAGCCTGGGAATTGTTTTTAACATAGTAGGTGGGGTTGAATAAAGACAGAGGTCTATCCAGTTCAAAGTGTGTGTGTGTGTGTGTGTGTGTGTGTGTGTGTTTGTATACCTGTCTCTAATAGTTCCCATATCCTTACATATTCAGTGAAATTAGAAACTTAGCTAAGAGTTTCTTGAATGTATTAACAGTGCCAGTGGCTATCACTGACTGTGGAATGAAATTCCACAATTTTACTACTCTTAGGGGTCTATTCACGAAGCTGCCGAAGGATCTGGCCGTAGCTTTGGCCGATCCTTCGGCTAGCTTCGGCTCCAGGACCCCTTCGGTTCAGTAGAACCGAAGGGGTGCTGAACCGAAGGGGTGCTGTACGGGCTATTCACAATAGCCCGTACAGCTCCCGATCATGGCCGAGCGGCTCCGCCGAGCCGAACGCATATGCAACGGCTCGGCTGAGC